>NC_048288.1:1796604-1874188 GCF_009762535.1 Notolabrus celidotus | reverse complement strand
TCACAAATGTGTTGTTTGTGTGTTGTTTGTGGACTTCAGCTCTGCGTTCAACACCATCATACCAGACATCCTGCACCAGAAACTCACCCAGCTCACAGTGCCGGCCTCCATCTGTCAGTGGATCACCAACTTCCTGACGGACAGGAGACAGCAGGTGAGGCTGGGGAGCATCAAATCCAGCACCCGGACCATCAGCACTGGCGCCCCACAGGGATGTGTTCTCTCCCCACTGCTCTTCTCCCTCTACACCAATGACTGCACCTCAGGAGACCCCTCGGTGAAACTCCTGAAGTTTGCAGACGACACCACCGTCATCGGTCTCATCCAGGACGGAGACGAGTCTGCTTGCAGACAGGAGGTGGAACAGCTGGCTCTCTGGTGTAGTCAGAACCATCTGGAGCTGAACCCGCTCAAGACGGTAGAGATGACAGTGGACTTCAGGAGAAGCCCCCCCCCCACTCCCCCCCCTCACCATCCTGAACAGCACTGTGTCTACTGTGGACTCTTTCAGGTTCCTGGGATCCACTATTTCCCGGGACCTGAGGTGGACCTCCCACATAGACACAATCAGAAAAAAGGCCCAGCAGAGGATGTACTTCCTGCGTCAGCTCAGGAAGTTCAACCTGCCCCAGGAGCTGCTGATCATGTTCTACACCTCCATCATCCAGTCTGTTCTGTGTACCTCCATCACTGTCTGGTTTGGATCTGCAACCAAACTAGACAAATACAGACTGCAACGGACTATAAGGACTGCAGAAAAAATCATCGGTGTCGACCTGCCCCCCATCCAGGACTTGTACCGGTCCCGGGCCAGGAAACGGGCAGGTAGCATCACCGCTGACCCCTCACACCCTGGACACAAATTCTTCAAACTCCTCCCCTCCGGCAGGCGCTACAGATCACTGTGCGCCAAAACAACCCGTCATAAGAACAGTTTCTTCCCCCAGGCTGTCACTCTGATGAACACTAAACCATAACAGTGTCAGACCTGTCAGATAAATACTCTCTGTAAATATACATGTAGATACACAATGCAACAATTCTCAAAGCAGAATTCCATATTTCTATTTTTTGTATTATTTAACTTCTATTTTATAATGAAAAACTACCTCTGCAACTCACCACTGCACTTTATCATATTATTTTAGCCTGTACATATTAGTCAAGCCTATTTGTTGTTTCTTTGTATTTATAGCTAAGGTTATTGTTATTATATTTTTATTTAATTTTTTATTGTAGTTCTTATTCTTATTCTTATTCTTATTCTTATGCCTTGTACAAAGAGGGCACAGTTTACTAAAGTCAAATTCCTTGTGTGTTCAAGCATACTTGGCGAATAAAGCTGATTCTGAATTCTGAATTCTGAATTCTGAATTCTGTAAGCTGAAAAAATGCCCCCCATATTTCATTGACAAGAACTAAAACTGTACTTTAATCCCTTGAATTGATTGACAGTAAAATCAAACAGTAGACCTTTTGAATGAGTTTCTGAAATATTGCATATATTTGTATTTATATATTAATATGAGTTATATGTCCCATTCATGTTTTTGTTTAGTTATTTCTCCTCGTCTCTTTCATTTATTCGGGTATTTGGATTTGTTTGAGCACATGTCTGTAGTTTTTGTCATTGTATTATTTACAATTGTTCAATAAAAATATTTTGTGATCAATCAATTCAAGGGTTTTAAAGTATAATTTAGTTCTTGTAAACTCACAGGGAAACAGGGGATGCATTTTTTCATTTTACATTTGTGAATATGAAATTTACCATGTAGTAGCATTAAATTTACAATAAATTCTATTTATTTTTTAATATATTTGAATTACATTATAACAGCCTAACGATCAATAATAATATTAAATGTAGTTTTGCTCATCTTATATCCCGTCTCATTTGGAACCAGAGAGGAGTGGAATATGTACAATTATAAAACAGGTGCTGCAGTGATTCTGGTTCATCAACACAAAAAGTACAATTCTGATTCATACCAAAGAGTTTGGATAATATGAGGTGGTTAAAAGGGTTATAAAGGGGCGATGAGATTATTAAAGTATGGAAGCCCTAAAAGGACATGGTTAAATACATTTTGTTTTCTTTATTCTTGAGATAACAAGTTAATTTAACTTGTTTTCTAAAGATCACAACTTATTTTTCTCAGAATAACAGAATTTGTTTTCTTTGAGATAACAAGAAAAATAAGTTAAGATCTCAAGAAAACTGATAAAATAAAATGTATTCAAACATGTTCGTTCAGGGCTTTCGTACTAAACATAAAAGGAGCACATTTATACATATGGTAACCAAGTAACTTCAGGTGATAGGAAAGGTCTGTTATCAGTTGATTTATTACCTTTTGTTTTTAGTTTTTTCACAAACATTGTTTAAAGCATTTTGCCTCAGTAAAGAATAAAAAGATATATAGTTATGAGACATATATTTTACAGGTTTGAGATCAAAAACACAAAAAAACAAACTTCCTTCTCTTGATACAAAGAGCTAAATGATCCAGTTATCACGGGAAAAATAAGTCCAGATCTAGAGATAACGACAAAATTAACTCATTATCTCCAGAAAACTTTGAAAAAATAAAATGTTTTAAGTCCTTTTAGGTTCTTCCATATTAAACAGATATGGGCTACAATTTTGAACATCTTTTTGTGCCAACAATATTCATCAATTATTTATGATTATTTAGTTTGATGAATATGACCTCAGTATTCATTTGATTTGTCTCTGATGAAGGTTGCTGTTTCATTATGTCATAAACGGGCAGACAGCCTGTCAGTGACTCTGTCATACCTGAAGTTGTCCAGTGTTTAAGGACTGTGGGGACTGTCAGGTCCACCGCATAGACTGTATAAATAATGGACCTAGTATCCGTGACGTCACCCATCTGTTCCTGAGCGCTGTTTTGAAGCCATTCTTCGGCGGGAGCCATATTGGAAATGCTGAACTCAACCAAACTTCGTGTGAGGTAAAGAGGGGGGGTTTGAGCCTCCTAGCCAACAGCTATAATAATAATAATAATAATAATAATAATAATAATAATAATAAATTTTATTTATAAAAGCGCTAAAAGTTTCTCCAAGACACTTTACAAGAAAATAAATTATACAATAGAAAAGCAAAGGAAAACAAAGCAGCAAAACAAAATAAAACAAAAAAAAACAAAACAAACAAAAATCAATCAATCAATTATAGGTTGAAAGCCTTTGTAAATAGGTGGGTTTTGAATCCGGATTTGAATTTGGTGAGTGAGGGAGAGAATCTGAGGTGTTGGAGGAGAGAGTTCCAGAGGGTGGGGGCAGCGACTGAGAAGGCCTTGTCCCCCCAGGTTCGGTGCTTGGGTTTGGTGAGAGGGGTGAGGAGGTTGGCATTGGTGGAATGGAGGTTGATTGTATGGCTGCAGAAGGTCGGTGAGGTAGGAGGGAGCTAGGTTATGGAGGGCTTTGTAAGGCAAGGCAAGGCAGCTTTATTTGTATAGCGCATTTCATACATGAGGGCAACTCAATGTGCTTTACATTGAAACATTAAAAGCATTGGAAACATTCAGACAGGCATAAAAGAACACAATTAAAATGACAAATATGATAAAACAGAAAAGAAAAGGAAAATTAGAAATATATAAAAAATTACATTAAAATTTTAATTTAAAGTGGGTTAAAATAATCTAAGATAGGAAGGCAGTGTCAAATAAAAAAGTCTTAGTCTTTGATTTAAAAGAGGTGAGAGTTGGAGCAGACCTACAGCTTTCAGGGAGTGTGTTCCAGATATGTGGAGCATAATGACTAAACACTGCTTCACCATGTTTCCTTCTGACTCTAGGAACTGAAAGCAGACCAGTACCTGAAGACCTCAGAGGTCGAGGTGGTTCATAAAGTAGTAGCAGATCAGCAATGTATTTTGGGCCTAAACCATTCAGTGCTTTATAAACCATCAGCAGGATTTTAAAGTCTATTCTCTGACAGACAGGAAGCCAGTGTAGAGATCTAAGAACTGGAGTAATGTGGTCTACTTTGTTGGTCCTTGTTAGGACTCGAGCAGCAGCATTCTGTATGAGCTGCAGTCGTCTGATGGACTTTTTAGGGAGTCCTGTAAAGACCCCGTTACAGTAGTCTAGTCTGCTAAAGATAAATGCATGGACCAGTTTTTTCTGCATCCTGCTGAGACATAAGTCCTTTAATCCTTGATATATTCTTAAGGTGATAATAGGCAGACTTTGTAATTGTCTTAATGTGGCTGCTGAAATTAAGGTCTGAGTTGTAGGTGATGAGGAGGATCTTGTACTGTATTCGGGAGGTGATGGGAAGCCAATGCAGGTTCTGGAGGACTGGGGTGATGTGGTCTCTGGAGCGGGAGTGGGTGAGGAGGTGTGCAGCTGAGTTTTGAATGTATTGTAATTTAGCTACGTGTTCCCACCTGTCAATCAAGTAAAAAAAAAATTCACCCCCCGTACAGAGTGTGCCGATAGAGAAATGAGATATTCAGACTGAAGCTGTTTTTTGAACCAGGCTGTAAACATGTTTATTTCTGCTGTAAAGATCGTCGCTTTGAATGGGTGTGTATGTGGCTTCTGGTGTTTCTCAGTCAGCCTCATGTGGATGCTTGAGGAACTGCAGTTTATAACACTTTCACATGGGCTTCATATTTTGAGACCGGAGGTTGCAGATTGGTGCGCAGATGAAGGACTGGCTGTCTCACATGGTTCTGTCTCTCTGTGGAAACATTATCATTGTATCACATCATTGGGCCCGAGCACTGAGGGATTGGGTTTATTCTATTTTAATTTGCACCAAACCTGATGACCTTATTAAGATACCCGAAGGACCCCAAAGTATCAGACCTGATGAAAAATGATATAATTGTTGTTGTTAAATATGGGCGTAGAGAATTGGACTCAATAGCGCCCCCTAGCAGATTTCAAAAGCACAGCCTCTAGGGGCAGTTTCAACTTGAAAACTGATGTTTGGTTCATATATCTGGCTTCAGAGACTTAAAACAAGTCTCTTAGTGTTGTGGTGAAATGTCAAAAACAGGGGCGGAGACAGACTTTTTGACAGGGGGGACTGATGGGGCCCTGACTTTTAGGGGGGCCAGGAGAAACGGTTTGTGTCCGTGTTTCTTGTTAGATGGAGTTTTTGAGAGCGATGTAGACAGTGAAGTTAGCCAAAATCAACAAGTGGACAATCACACGTGTCAGGGGTTTCCACAATGCTCATCATTTATTATTAACTTCACACAGCCTTATAAGAACCGGTTGTACTGCTGCTATTTCATCATACATGAGCAAACAGCCGTCACACGAAACTTAATGTTACGGTTGAGCTGAGAGGCAAAAGAAACAGGAGCTTAGACACAGGTAAACATCCACAGAGAGAGAGAGCGCTGCTCAACTGAAGAACAAAAACAACAGCACCATCCAGCAATGCTGCTCCTCCAGTAACTTAGCAACAAATTATGTCTTAAAGGTACATTCCACAATTTCTACTGTCTTTTACAGAGCATATAAGTGCTTATACAAACCTAGGAGGGTTATCTCCTCTGATCACACCTACTCTAACTCATATTATAAAATAATTCAAAAAATGTTTATGATTGTAATTGTTAACTTTGAAAGTTAACCTAACAGAGCGACAACATTTGAGTCTGCTGACATTAATTCTTTAAGGACCCAAAAGAAGATGTTTGTCTAAAGTCACCATTTAAAGAACCAAGAAAAGAAAATGTTCCACACCTATCTGCAACCTTTAGCAGCCTCCTGAAACTCCAGTTGATTTCTATAAGTGCAGCCTGTGACAGAGCAAATAGCCAATTATGGTTTAGGATTTCAAGGTTGCCTCTGGGGTGGCCAATCACATTCCGCAATGAGCTCCTCTGCTGCTCCACACCCTTACATTTCCCACACACCGTGCACCGTACCGCGACGTGTGCAAAGGTGAGAGTTTCAATGCTGCCTGCAGCTTTAATTTTACATTGCATACCATCTTCTGTTGTGTGTATGTAGATCACAGGTGAGACAACGCTTCTCAAAGTTTTTCTTCAGTCTGCATTAACAATCCCTTCCCTCTAAAACACATACAAGCCATATAATTCACAAAGAAGACACATTTAGGGATTCCAAATCAGTCTGTAAACAGTAGAGACAAGACCTGCAGAAGAATTCAAAGGGCTAATTTTAACCTCACAACACTCCCCTCCCCTGCACTTCTTACTGAGTGGACAAAGCCTGACTGAAGTCATGATCAGTGCAAGACACATTTTCAGTTCCACATCTTTCTAACAAAGGTATGTGTCATGTGGTCACCGGTTCTAAAAGAATGTGAAGCAGAACATGTGTGCTGTGTGTTGCTGGGTAGACTAAAATCCTGCAGATCTACATGATAAATAAAACATAACATAATGTCGCTCAGTAAAAGCATGCTGCTAGGAGAGTAGACTTAGAGCTTCAGAGAGTCTATTTCTACAATTTCACGGATCAAACTCTTCTGTAAACCATAAAAATACAGAAACATTCAGGTTTTTCACAAAGTTGTTTCGATCATACGATCAGTTTTTTGTAGCATTAATGAAAAAAGTGTATTTTTGAGTGGGTGTGGTTTTGTGCTGATGTAGTCTCGCTCTTAAAGCTGTATGCACAAGAATGTCATAATTATGCAGGCATGTTGTATGAGACAGAAGACGGATAGAGAGACATTTCATCAACACTTGAAGCTACTTTGTTTTCATTTCAATTTGTTGGAGAAATGAGATACTTACTCTGCCCTGAAGTCCTGTTTTATTACCCCAATGAAAAGCATGGGAATTAATCATTACACTGAAAATATAGATCAGCAGCCTCACAATCACTCGAGGACAAGACCTATCAACAACCTTTTAGTAATAATAATAAAAGTAATAATAATAATAATAATAATAATTTTAAAAAATAATGAAAAAAATAATGATTATTATTATTATTAAAGTGAAAATAAAAAAAATAATAAACATAATATTATAAATTAAAATAATAGTAAAATTAATAGTAATAATAATAGTTATGATAATGATAACAACAATAATAATACTAATAATAATAATTATGATAGTAATAATAACAACAACAATAATAATCATAATAGTTATAATAAAATAATAATAATAATAATCATGATAATAATAGCAACAATAATGGTAATAATAACAATAACAATGGTAATAATAAAATAACAATAAATATAATTATTATGTTAATAATAATAATAATACTTATAATTCTGATAATAATACAACAATTATAATAATTCTGATAGTAACAATAACAATAATGAGCAAACTATTAGATATTGAAATAATAATAATTATTATTATGATAATAATAATAACAACAACAACAATAGTAATCATAATAGAAATAATAAAATAATAATAACACCAATAATAATAACAATAACAATAACACTAATAATAATAATAATAATAATAACAATAATAATAATAATAATAATAATAATAATAATAATAATAATAATAATAATAAAAACAGCCCTCTTAGAATGATAAATCACACATTGGGTGAACTTGTGACACCTTTATTTAGTGCTCAAGACAGACACACTCTGCCCACTATTCAACATGGAGTGTTTACGTCTAATCATCCCTCTTTTTACTACAGCCCCGGTATTTACACTTTTCACAGTTCCTCCCTCTCTTTCCATCTTACAGTGGGGCTCAAACACAGTCAGTATGTGGACTGCATAGAACACAAAAGTTCACAAAAAGTCGAAACAACCATTGAGCACCCACTTGATGAAAATGTCAAGGGGGTTATTGAATTGAAAGAGTTATATTTAAAGATGTTCCAGCTCTCTAATAAATAAAATAACTGTGTTATAAACATAAAACACTCTTTAAAAACTGTTATGGGTCGTTTAGTACACCCCTTACAAATGTGTTCTCTCAGTAGTTTTTCATAGTGCTTTGGGTTATTTCTCTTCAGGTAAACACTCATTTTTCCTTCAACTCGCTGATCTCCACTCAGACCTGAAAAGAAGAAGAAGAAGAAGAAGAGATGAGTGTGACTTTTAAAGAAAGGGGCTCACTGAATGACATGTTATCTAATTCAGAGAATATCAAAAATGACATATTTATAAAAAGCATGTCATCAGTTTTGAGCTCACCAAGCTTTTGAGCTGTTCTTTCAATCTTCTCCAAGGCAGACTGTACGTCTCCTCCCTCTGGAACAAGGACCTCTATCTCTCCCACATGGTAGCCAAAGTCAGCTTGGTCCAGATCTATCTGCACCCCCTCCTCCTGTAAAAGGAAAGACCTACGATCTGTTGTAAACTCTGCAAAGCAAACCAGATTCATTTCACTCAGCCAGGACTCGTTCTCCGGTGAGGAGCTGGTCTCTGTGTCCACACAAACATCTTGAATGACCCCCGTCACTCGCTGCAGAATCTCAGACAGATTGGTTATCTCCTTGTAGCGCGTACACAGGGCCGCTGTTTTAGATTGTTCTCCACTTGTATCCTCTGTTGTTGGGCACTTCAGTTCCCAACATCCTTTACGCTTACGCAGCCACATGTCTCTCAGAGTCAGGTCAAAGCTGGGGTTGTCATAGTACTGGTCCTGAAACTGGCGCTGGCCAACACATGCTCCTGAGTTAAAAGAAGTGGGGCAAACAGAGAGGACTTAGTTTGGATGTTTATAAAATAGGGATGGGCATATCAAGCAAAAATACTAATCAACAGTCGATCAATAGTCCACCCCCTGGCCCCCTACATACGTGCCCTCAGTATATAATTGTTGTAGACTTATGCTGAATTTGACCCTGCAAAATGTGACCTCGGTTTTGTGTATTTTAAAGATACTCCTGTCAGAACCTTCTTACAAAGTCTCTGCAGTTTTCACTGTTTCAAATCTCACAGTACCACGCCTGATTCACCAGGACCTGGCTTTAACGCTGACCTCTTTGTCTGTTATTAACCAGCAGTGAGCAAACAGCTTTCAGACGGCAGCAGCCCTGTGTGGACAGCTGTGCAGCATCACAGCCAGGCTCTGATGAACTTAATGAAAACATACATTCTTAAGAGAGAGAATAGAATAGAATAGAATGGAATAGAATAGAATAGAATGTACTTTATTTATCCCCCAAGGGGGACATTCAGGTGTCTGGCAGATAAAATTAGAAAAAATCGCATAAGACATAAAACAAGTCATTCAGGTGTCTGTCAGCTCGTCTCCCATTGGCTAGAGAGTTATAAAGCCTAATGGCTGCAGGGATGAATGATTTTCTGTATCTCAGTCCTGCAGCGCAGAGAGATGAGCCGCCCACCGCTGCTGTTTCTCTGGTCCACAAAGAAGTTGTGAAGTGGAGGATCTGTGTAATTTAGAATGGCCTCTAGCTTCTTCTGTGTGCATCTCTCCACCACAGCCCCCAGTGAGTCCAACCTGGTTCCAATAACACTGCCAGCTCTTTTCACTAGTTTGTCCAGTCGCCTCACATCCTTGTGTTTTATACTCCTTTCCCAGCAGACTGCAGCATAGAATAACACACTTGCCACCACAGACTGATAAAACATGAGATTATAGTCACATGACCTCTTCCATTTTTAAATCTGTTAATTACTATTCGAGAAGAATTGAAAAACATGACTCATCCCTCTCGAAAAATACCAATGAAGTTGATTCATAATAATAATATTTATTTATATAGCACTTTTCAAAACAGGGTTACAAAGTGCTTTACAAATAAGAAAGAAACTAAAAATCAATAAAGAGAATGCGAGGAAGATAAATAAAAGGAAATAAAACAATGTTGGAAGAATTAAACACAACACATAAAATATTTAAAAAATATTAGATATTAAATATGTGAAATGATAAAACCCTTCCAGTGAAAAAGGATAAATAGCTCTTGATTAAAGAAGACAGCAAGAGTCACTTAAGTTAAAGAGCAAACACAGCAACCATTGTCATTAGTTGTGTTTAAAGTCCCTCTGAGACGCTTGTTAAGATTAACATCACAGCTTTATTTAAATCACTCTAAAATCCCACATTCATATACGTATGTAAAATAAGTCAACCACTGACCCCCAATCTCTTCCAGTGTCTTCAGCGTGTCGGCACTGCACAGAAACTTTCTTTCCACTTCGACACTCATCTGAAATGACAAAGTGAAATCAACACCACAAAGAGTAGTTTTAAGACTTCACTTTAAGCTGCCTTAAGATTCACAACAACTAACATACAAAGAAGCTCAGAGGCCTAACAGACATTTGAACTTGCATTGTTTTTAAGATACAAAATTACTTTATTGATCAATTTGGTTGTTGACCAATTTTGTTGCAGCAACTCAGAAATAAGTACAATCAAGAATACGTTTGAATAAGTAAAAATACAAATAGATAAATAAAGAGAATACAAATTTAAGATGTATACAAATGTAAATGTGATTTAAAAAGTGGTAATTACAGACAGTATTAAAAAAGTTTCAGTGGTGACAGGTTGACATGGTGAGATTATGGTTTGGTTATGACAGATAAAGCAATATAATGAATAAATAAATATGGTTATATAATATGACTGTTAGTTTAGTAAACAATAATAATGTAATAAAACTTAATATAATATAACAAATATAATTACATATATAATGTGAGATCCATTATAATAATTACTTATTTGTATTCCAACACAAGCTTCAAACAATAACATGGATAACTATTTCCACATCCAGTCATGATTTTATCCTCTAAAGGACAGAGCCTTTGCCATCGCTGCCCCAACTCTCTGGAACTGTCTCCATTCATTAAAAACCACCTCAAGACTTTCCTGTTCAAAAAAGCATACTACACATAACCTCTACTCAGCCTCTTTTTGACTAGTGTACATCATAGACTGTATGGTGTGTATCCATTTGGTAATTCCCTTATAATTCTGAATAGTTATGTTACAGTGAGAAGTAGTAAACTTTTACTACACTAGACTTATGCAACACCTCTGTTGATTACTCACTCTGCAGCTTCAGAAATTGCAAACAATTCATACATAATGTAATATAACACACGGTATTTAAAAGTATGAAAAGCTCCACCTGCTGCCATATAATGTAGCTACTTAACATAAATACACAAGCAAATATAATCTTGATAAATCATTATAATACCACAATAATAATTATTATTAACGCCTACTTTGCATTATTGTCCTTGTATTGGGGTGGGAGCTACTTTATACAGTCCATGGGTGAGAGGGACTGGTCATCAGGGTTTGTATTTTCTTAATGTATATTCATTTATTTTCTCTTTCTTCTAATGGTTATTATTTAATTGTTGTATGTGCAGAATAATTCTGGTTCACTTGTGTTTTTGTTCTATGTAGTTATTTATTTTTCAGTCTTTTTCAGTTGGTACATGTACAAAACTAGTTTAGTGTGCTTATATGTTTATTACTGTCATAATTGTACAAAATCAATAAATATATTGTTCAATATAACGATAATAATTGACAGACTTCTTAAATGTGACCATACATTTAATTGCGCAACTTCTTTATAGCACGGTTATTTTAGATCCACGTAATCCTTAATCCTAAATGATCGAGCCTCTCTCACCAGTACTTTAACATTTTTATACAATTTCACACATTTTGTTAATTGAATTGTTTTCTGTTTATTATAATAATATATCCAAGGTCCACAGTAAACACTGTATACTTTCATAAAAGCTCACTGTACTGCAACAACAGAACTGTAAACCCCAGTCTCCCCCTGTCACCTGCACACACACAGCCGAGCTACTCCTGCTGCTACTGCAGAGTCCTACACAAATCCCCAAACTGCAGCACAGAGTTAAAAACATCAGACCTGCCACAAACCTCCACAAGTCGGGTCCTTCAGTCCAAATATTTCTGCGTCTAAAGCGGTCCAAAGTTGACAGAGATAAATCGCACTTCCCTCTTCAGCGAGGCGAAGTTCATTTTAAACAGGCAGAGCCTGAGACACCTCAGTGAGTGTTCAGGAGCCTCACTTCCTGTCCCAGTAACGCAGAGGCATTCAGATGGTGCAGTTTTAATCCCCTCCGCCTCATAAATATGTATTTCACATTGGACTGTTGATGTGCACCACACCTATCCTCTGATTGTGCTGCTATGGAGTCATATCTGTATCATTCAGCCTTAATGAACTCCTCTTTGTGACACATCGAGCTGACAGAATGAGGACTCATTCTTTATTCACCTTTAAAGTAACACTGGGAGGGTTCACACAGAGGGTTTACATGTAGTCCAGGCAGGGACAGACTTTATTATAAAACATCGCACATCATAGCATTGTTGACTAACATTTGGTATGTGCACATATATTAATAATCTCTAATATCTGAGTTACATAAGGGATTTAATTGCCGTGTCCCTCTGAATGTCAGCAATCAGCCTTGGGGGGAGCTGTGGTCTGTTTACTAGAGGGAAGAGGGGAAGGAGAGAGGGATAGGGCGAATGAAGGGAGGGGAGTGAGAGAACAGGGGAGTGAGAGAGAGAGAGAGAGAGAGAGAGAGAGAGAGAGAGAGAGAGAGAGAGAGGAGAGAGAGAGAGAGGAGAGAGAGAGAGAGAGAGAGGAGAGAGAGGAGAGAG
The DNA here is from genome assembly GCF_009762535.1 of Notolabrus celidotus. Lineage (NCBI taxonomy): Eukaryota > Metazoa > Chordata > Actinopteri > Labriformes > Labridae > Notolabrus > Notolabrus celidotus. The sequence goes on along the minus strand of NC_048288.1, from coordinate 1,861,575 downwards.
AGAGAGAGAGAGAGAGAGAGGAGGGAGGGTAGGCAAGAAAACTTTTCACTTCTGAGGATCCACAGAGGAAGCGTGTGTGTGTGTGTGTGCTGGAGCGGCGACCATGCAGGTAAAACGCATTAGCTAATTGCTCTGAACTTAATTAAACGCGGTCGGTTAATCGTGTCGGTGTGAGCGCTGAGAGTGGCCTGCGACTGAGGAAAGATCGAGTAAACGACGGATTGTGCCCCATATCCACCCGATCCTCTATATAAATCCAACATTAAATCCCAAACTTTTTCTGCTGCTCGTCTGCTTCGCCTGCTCTCCCTACACCACCCCCATCGTCGAGGCGACCACGGCGCACGTACTCCGCTCCAACTAGCTTTTTGGCGTTTATTTCTTTCGCCAATTATCCCTTCAATGTGTTTTAATGTTAGTTTAAATGGAAGTGTGTTGTAGCACAAGTGTAAAAGCGATGTATTCGAGCAGTAAGCCGCGTCCAAAGGGGGTCTGCTGGGCGGTGAGGAGGGAGGGAGGGGGTGTTTTCTAACACATCTGTAAACCTGGTTCATTAATTAAATGGCTTTAGTCCGGCTAGGCCTCAGTGTGCGCTGTTGAGCAGCAGGCGGCGGGCGGTGCAACACTACTTGCCCGGTGTGCAGCCCACAATCACACGGGTAAAGACACAACTCAAGGCCGAGGATTGGACTCCAAAGCGTAGTGAGTGTGTAGTCTATGTTGGATAAAGTCAGTCGGTGTATTGAGGCGGCTCTCTCCACCTGGACCTGGACCTGGACCTGGTGGAGTTTGTGGGGACAGTTCGAGGAGCCGTTAATTATCTCTGCCAGCTAACAGGCTAGCTAGCAAAGTGACACGATTGTGATTAGCTCCTTTATGTTGTTAATTTGCGGAGCGGGCAGTCTCATCGGAGATTAAGTTGTCCAGTGTTTGCAGTTTCTGAGGAGGACTGTCTGTCTGAACTGGATTAATGTGAGTAAAGTATCAGCTAACAGGATTTCCATAACTAGGACTGTAATGCGACGGTACAGGGGGGCTCCTCAAACTAGCCTGCTAGCTAATTGATGGTCTCTGTTCGCATGCTAATTAGTCTGCTCATTAATTGGCTCACAGCGGACAGAGACACGTCAGGAGAGTTCTGTCCTGGTTTGTAATGATGAAAGTCGTGACACAAAGCCTGGTAACAGGATCCAGTCTGCAGTTTCAGACTTGTGGAAACACTATCTGCTCGTAGACCCTACTAACTTGCTAACTGGCATGACGAGGAAGTGGGCACTGTAGCTGTGTTGGTATTCCTCCTCATGGAGATGGATTGCTGTCTAGGTCGCATCTCGGGTTCTGAATGCATGCAGATGTGCCTGGCCTGTTTTCGGATTTCCATTAAACTGCACGGGAGAAAGAGATTTGATGAGCATGTCGTGCGAATGGAAATAATGTCAGATTATATTTTGTGTGATTGCTTCAGAGATAATATGCTAGTTGTAAATTATCAAGCAATGCACGTAGTGGTCATTATCTGTTCCAAGAGATGCTCCAGAATATTCTGCATTTACTACATAGGCTGCATTTTATTGTTTTGTTGATAGTGCGATTGATTTAAGAAAGGTATCATTAACCTAAGGATGTGTGATCTACTGCTGTCAACAAGTGTGTAATGTAAATCAGGCTGAAAGCATCACACTGATTGAAGAATTTATTTAAGGTGTAATGTGATCAAAACATGCCCAGGATTTAAGCTTCAGATAGCTTTTAATGATATCATAACCTAAAGGTGGCTGATTACCAAGCAGGTAGTCAAATTAGCACCCCCAAAGACTGGCTTGATACTTGCTGTATAGCATTAAAATACCAGTGCCACCATGGGAAGCTGGCATTTTTATATTTGCACGTATAACAGATGTTCTTTCCAAAGTCGTCAAAATTAATTTGCATTGTTTACAGATAAAAAATATCTTGCATGCACCTGAAAATCTTAATTATAAGACCTGACAGCATGCTTCTGGTTGATAGTTCAATGCTAATGCAGATTCACCTCACTGTGGTTGGTACTGCCCCCTCTTGATTTTGGTCAAATGAAATTACTTATTTTGTCACATGTAACTTTATTGTCTTCTCTGAGACATACTGACTGCAGCATAAGTGATACTTGTAACATCTCCAGGACAAGTCTGAGTCTTTAACACCTGTGTTTTGTTTTGTTTTGTCAGGAGGAGTCTGGAGAGACAGGTAGTGAAAGCAATGGGGTGACGGAGTGGCTGTGCCCCCTGTGCCAAAAAGGACAACGTGACAGATCCTCTTTGTCTCTTCATCTCACCGATCAACACAGCGTTCTTCAGACTTGTGTTGACAGACTGCTGGACATTGTAAGTACGGCCAAAATAAACGCGTGCATCACATAAAATTAAAGTGAATTATTGTCAATCAGTTGTTTCAGAGAGAGATAAATGAAAATATTCTAGACTTAAACTGTATCAAGCATTTCTCTATAATTTAATCATGATGGTCCACAGGTGAACAATACAAATCTCTAAATATTAGAATATTTAATTTTGAGTTATCATAAAAACATTAGCCTTTTCATAATATTTAAATATTCAAAATTAATTTTTATTCAATTTTTTTGGGGTGGGGTTGCCTTCATTGATAGAACAGCTATAGAGAGAATGTGGGGAGTAGAGAGCGTGGGACGACATGCAGCTAATGATCATTTAACCGCTGCACCAACCACACACCACATTCAGACTTTTTAAAAAGAACTTGATTTCCAGAGCCATATTCTGAGTTCTGTACACACTGTTTACATCAGTTTTATTCCTACAAAGGCTTTACTCTCTAATAGGTCATCGACTAATTAAGAGTGTAATGATTCCACTTGTAGCTTCACAGAGGTCAACAATATATCAAATGTACTGCAGTGCTGTAGCTTTGTAATAAAAACATTTAAGTTTTAGATATTTTGTGAAGGGGTGCCATTGGTCTAGTGGTCTACAGTGCGCCCCATGTGCTGAGGCTGTAGTCCTCGACGCAGCAGTCGTGGGTTCGACTCCCGGCCTTGACTATTTGCTGCATGTCTTCCCCCGCTCTCTATTCCTCACATTTGCTGTCTCTCTTCAGCTGCCCATTAAAAAGGTGAAAGTGACCCCGAAAATAATAATAATAATAAAAAAAGACAGATTTTGTAAATCCAATAAATGTTGGATTCACTTATCCCTGTTTTTCCTGAAGGATGATAAAGGCCCTCAAGTTTGTGCCAGAAACAAACAGTACTGATTTATGCATTGTGGCGGGTTCACAACTGTAGACTTTTTCATGCTAGAAATAAGTCTTCCTGTTTGTTTCAACGTTTGTTAATATTAAGAGAAGGCCGTTATAATTTCAGAGGGACGTGTGTGTTTGAAACATGTAAAGGTATAGCCAATGTAAAATGCAGATGTGTCAGTTTTAGGAGACAAAATGTGGAACCGCCTCAGTGACGAGATGAAATTGTGTAGTTTTTTTGCAGAGTTTCAAAGAAGCCTTAAAATACAAATGAATGAATGAATAAAATATGAAATGATTAATATGATAATAAAAATAATCCTATCAGATACAATTAGCTCCTCACACCAGTCGCTGCTCGGGCCCTGATAAGAGTTAAGGAGTATAAAGTAAAAAAAAAAAACTGCTTTTGTTGCTTTCTTTTTTTTACTGCTGATGTTTCTGTGAATTTGTAAGCAAAGAGAAACAGTTGTCACAAATAGACCTTTACCAACTTCTAAAGCAACTTAAATAAAATAACGTGCAGAATCAAAAAATCAGAGTACACTGCTGAGTGACTGCAGTATACTTTATCATTATAATATGAAGTTATGTGAGGCTTAATGTACAGTTAGCCGGTGGTTATGTGACATTGAATCCCTGCTTATTACAACCAACTTAACTTAAGATACAGATACGTTGACACCATGTATTGATCTAAAAATGAGTGAGTGTATTAAAGCATGTTTATTAAACAGTCGCTCAGTTTTGATTGCTGGTAGAGTTTCTGTGACAATGGTATTCATACCAGCTGACCAACAGGTCATATAATCATTAAATTAACATTTTCATTCACAGTAAAGTCTAAACATGATCCTGATTACTATGATAAATCAAATCAAACTAGACATTTTCATTCATCATGCAGCGAAACATACACTACCAGTCAACAGTTTGTAAACACCTTCTCATTCAAGGGTTTGTATTTATTGTAATGATTGTAAACACTGTAGATTAATACTGAAGACATCAAAACTATGAAAGAACATATATGGAATTATTGAATGAAGAAAAAAGTGTTAAACAAAGCAGAATCTGTTTTATATTTTAGATTCTGTAAAGTAGCCCCCTTTTTCCTTCATGACAGCTTTGCACACTCTTGGTATTCTCTCAGTCTGCTTCATGAAGTGGTCTCCTGGAATGGTTTCTAATTAACATGAGCCTTGTCAAGAGTTCATTTGTAGAATGACTTGCCTTCTTAATGTGTTTGAGACCATCAGTTGTGTTGTTCAGAGGTATGGTTAGTACACAATGGATAGCCCTATTTGACTACTGTTGTAATCCAGATTATGGCAAAACCAGATTATTTCATAGTTTTGATGTCTTCAGTATTAATCTACAATGTTGGAAATAATTACAATAAATAAAAACCCTTGAATGAGAAGGTGTGTCCAAACTTTTGACTGGTGGTGTAGGTGTTTTTGTTTGCAGTCTTTACAGCTGCAGAAAATAACAGCAGCACCTGCATCAGATCTCCTGTCCTGTAACTCTGTTAGAGCCCACACCGTGTCGTGGCTTGTGGTTGTTTAATGTCCATTTTCTTTGATTCGGTGGATGCATCTTCACCTCAGCTCCTTCCCTTGCAAATTTCTGCACTGTTTTCTCTTCTTCTACATTAAGCACTGATCTAAAGTTTTGTGCTCTCCAAATAAATGGAGTAATATTAAAAACATCCTCAATGTTGTTTACAGATGTTATCTGAAAGAAGCGTTTTTAGAGGTGAAATCCCAAACGGTATACAGGATGTGTTGAAACACCTTTCACCCTCTGAATTGATACATGAAGTGTGTGATCAGGTTGTCCCAAATGATGCCTTAAATTATTCAGAATGAATAACTTGTCAATCAGAATCAGGTGTTTAAAATAGCCAGGTGATAAGTGACTCAATCAATCAATCTTTATTTGTATAGCGCCAAATCACAACAAATGTTATCTCAAGACTCTTTTACAAACAGAGCAGGTCTAGACCACTCTATGTCAAATTATGAACAGAGACCCAACACCAAGACAGGATAAGACTCAGTCTGACCCCACCTTAATCCACCATGAACATTGCACACTGCCTTTAACAGGCAGAAACCTCGAGCAGAACCAGACTCATGTTAGACAGCCATCTGCCTCGACCGAGTTGGGTCTGGAAAGAGGGATAGAGGAGAATAAGAGAGAGAGGGAGCGGTGATAGGGATGAGTAGCTGGTGACAAGTAGATATAGTGGTATGTGAGAAAAGATCTTTTATGATAACAATAATTATAAAGTTAAAATTTCATTCATTTATTTATTTACAGTAACACAATTGGGGGAAATAAGTTAATGTTTGTGAACCGTCAGTGAATAGACTATCAAGTAGTTAAAGGGGGATTAAGTTGAGTTGAAGTTTTGTAAGTTGCAAACACAAGTGAAGTCGTAGTCTTCATATTTTAATCGTCCAAGTCGTGTTAAATCAACATTTTCTAAATGTGTGTGAAAGTCTTTGTGAGTAGACATTTATCAAGTGAACTGATTTCATTGGGTTCGTTATAATTTAGAATTCAAAGTCTAACGATGTGAGGTAAATTGATCAAAGATAGCATAATTTATGCCTTAAGGCTAATTACAAAATTAAAGGTTAGTCAGGGAGGCAATGTGTAATATAACCCACACATGCTGTCACGCCCAAGTGTTGAGCTGCTCCGAATCAACAAAGCAGTGAACTCATCTCAGAGTAACCACTGCAGGGTTAAGTTTAGAGATTGTGATGACTTTCTCTTTTCATTTCCTCCAAACAGGCGGTTCTGAAACAGGCTACTCGTGCACAAGAGGACAAAGATGCTCACAGGCTTTCAGGTGAGTGTGAAAACAAAACTGTGATGAACCTGCTGCATGCTTTTCCTAGTGTAAACATATTTCATATGTTCTTAATATTATGATGTGGCTCTTTTTTGTGGCGCTTGTATGATATGAAGTAAACAGAAGGGCTTTCAAATGATACCCGACACCTCTTCGATATCACAGCATAAAAAATAAACACAACATGGAGTCATTTTCTAGATTTTGTCTCATGTAGGGCTGGGAGATAATTCGATAACGATAACTATCGTGATATCATTTTTCTCTATATTAATATGACAAATCTTTGATAAAAATTTGATATAAATAAACCTGTAATTACACCCCCCAACCACTAAAAAGGGAGGGGGCGCTAATGAGGCCTTAAACGCTAGTTCCCACCCAACATTAGACAGAAGAAGAAGAACAGCCAATCATGTTGCAGGCAAGCGGCAAACTCCGGTCTCAAACGATGAAGCCAATGCGGAAGTGCTATAAACTGCAATACATCGAAAATCTGCTTGAGGCTGGCTGCAGAAACACCGGAAACTACATAGATATGAATGGGAAAAAGACGATCTTTGCAGCGTTAATAAACATGTTTACAGCCTGGTTCAAAAAACGGCTTGGCCCTACAAAGCTAATCTCTCTAATGGCACACACTGTACGGGGGGTGAATTTTTTTCTAACGTGACGGTTAAGAAGATATTAAGATTACGAGTTTTGCCCAAATAAGGACATGACTGATGTGACTCCCGGTCGGGAACACACAGCCATTGGCTAAGAGACTCACACTGTCACACTCTGCCTATTTGAGTTCCACATTATCAATATGGCTGCTGCCGTCGATTTGCTTCAAAACAGCTCTCAGGAACAGATGGGTGACGTCACGGATACTACGCCCATATTTTATACAGTCTATGGTTGCAGGGTGAGAAGTCACTGCGGCTTAAACAAGCAGCAAACCTCCAATCTCAAACTATGAAGCCCATGCGGAAGACGATCTTTGCAGCATTAATAAACATGTTTACAGCCTGGTTCAAAAAACGGCTTGGCTCTACGTAGCTAATCTCTCTATCAGCACACACTGTATGGGGGTGAATTTTTTTATAACATGATGGTTCAGAAGATATTAAGATTATGAGTTTTTGCCCAAATAAGGACATGACTGACTTGACTGACAGGTGGGAACAAATAGCTGTTGGCTAGGAGGCTCAACCTCCGCCTCTTTACGTCACACTCTGCCTGGTTGAGTTCCGCATTTCCAATATGGCTGCTGCCGCCAATTGGCTTCAAAACAGCGCTCAGGATCAGATGGGTGACGTCACGGATACTACGTCCATATTTCATACAGTCTATGGGCTTAAAGATGTTTGGAGCAGAATGTAAACACAGCTGAAATGAGCGACAGAGACACTGAAGAAAACTCAAAACCTAGCAGCTCAAAGCAGAGTCGTTAGTCTGACACTGAGTCAACTCTAATGTGCCCCACGACCGTAGAACAACTGAACACTGAATAACCGTGATGCATTCACTGCACTGTGGGAAACAACATCACTCTGACTGTAATCCTTAGTAATCTTAAAGGGGAGAGCACAACTCAAAACAATACTTTATAAACTGATACACAGAATACAGTCTGATATATCTTTGTTGTAAATTTAAATCAAATTATTGAAACAACCTCAACCTGAGAAAAATAAGAATCTACAAACTAAAACTTCACAGAAATCTCATCTTCCATTAAAGACCTGCTTCCTGTTAGCACCGTCAGAAATGATGGATTCAAGAAGCTCATCAGAAACTAAATCCAGATACAAACTAACAAACTGTCTTCAACTTTCACTCAGGACAGTAATCTGACTTTACATTTAAATGAAATCATGATTTGATATTTATCCTGATAAATATCAACATCTACTGATATGAACTACTTTATCGTGATAACATCATTTTCAATGTCGCCCAGCACTACCCACATGCACACAGGGTTTCTACAGAAACTGACTGATCACATGTTAAAATATTCAGAATACTTAGATGTAGTTAAAGCAGAATGAGTTAGATTAAGCCTCTCAGTCAACACGTATGACACACCACAAGTGTCAGTGTCTGTTTCCTCTGACAATCTGCCTTCTCTCTTTATCTTGTTATTGTCTTACTCTTTTTGCTGTGTTTTAATATTTCTGAGCATCAGTTGTTCAAGAATTGTCATCCACGAGCATCAGTCCCTGAAAGGAAGTATAATGAAGAGGTGACATCTGTCTCTCTGCTCTGTGTCAGTGTGACTTAAACAGAGTAACTCGTGCATATCAATGCTAAAGAGTCCTGATAAAGTGTCTGTTATTGCTGAGCAGGGAATAAGAAATGTCAGCTCTTTATTATTTACTGTATCAGAGCTGGAAGTGTAACTGGGGGCAGAGCAGAGACGCCACATACAGGAGACAGGATTCAGAACTGGCCCCAGGAAGAAACCCTGCTACCTGACATACACAGCAGCATGACGTAACCGAGCTGACACAGTCAGAAAGTTACAATTTCTTCTGACTTTGTTTTTACCGGCAGCTTCACCTTCTCCCTCAGTCTTTCTTTTTGGATCCTGTCAGGTTTAAAATCAGATAAAACTGAAAAGCACACCCTTTAAAAGATGCACTTATTGAAGATTATAGTGTCTTAACACCTCTTGTCTGAGTTTTAACCTTAATACTTATTAAAACTACTGAATGGTGCATACTTGCTCTCCCCCTTTAAGTCCACAAATCAAATCCTCAGTAAGTATGACCCCCAAGATGGTCTACACCCCTCCAAATCAAACAGATCAGGATGTTAAACCAAGAGAGCAGTTTTTAGTCTCAAATGTTGTCTGCCATGCTTTTTGGAGTTGACCTTGAGCTGAGGTGTGGCTAACAAGCTCACTGGATGACTGAAATTCCCAAACCAGGCTGTGATATTGTAGAGAGGACGTGAAACATTGATTTGATTGATGTCACTGAAACATCCTAATCATGTTCAGATTTATAAAGCGGGACATCATGAAGAGGAATCAATGAAGTATATTTGTAGAAAACAGACCACATTCCTATGGCAGTAAGTCTCGTGACTAGGGATGGGCAATGATTTTCGAATATTTGAATATTCGTTCACTTAATCGAATAGTTACTGTGAATATTTTCTCGTTTTAAAAGTACAATTTCTAAGCATTTTTACCGATACCTGGTTGTAATACAGTATTCCCGCCAGATGGTGGCTATAGAGCGTATTAAAGCTGTTTGCTAGCCGTATTCAGTAACATAAGAAGAAGAATGCTAACTGCATTAAATAGCAAAAGAAACATTAGCTTAGAAAACAGTTGCAGCAATTTTCTCTGTTTCTTAATCTCACACGACTACACACGTATTTCCAGAAAAAATGTAAACACACACCACGCCACATCACAGGGGGATTATTTGAATAATCATTGAATAGATGCCAATGATTATCGATAGTATTTTGGCTTGAAATGCCCATCCCTACTTGTGATGTCACCCTCAGGCTGGGAAGCTCTTGTCTTTTCATGCTGTGTTGTTCTTTGTAATGTGATGTAAAAATGGACACCAACATTTAAAATATGTCCTGATCTCTCTCAGGATTTCCACTGTCCTTTGTCTTTAGGCTGCTTATCATTCAGGGAGCTGTGAAATGACCACAGTGTGTCAGATTATCAAGGTTTATACGGCTGACCAGCAATAAGCTATAAAAACAATATTGGAGCTTCCCACCCTGAGCGTGGCGTCACAAGGAGATGGCCGCCGTGTGGAAATGGTCTGTTGTGCTTGATCAGGACTGGAATGAAATGTAGCACAGAGATGTGTATTTCTGTTAATTGTCAAAGTTCCCATTCATTACAAAAGTTAAATGTGTGTTCATTTATCAGATGCTGGATTATCACAACTGAAGCCCTCCGAAGACGTCACTTCAGCCCCCCGCCAATCTAGTGAGAATTCAGACGCCACCCAGAGGCTTGGAGACGGAGAAATGGAGGGAGAGAGAGTAGTGGAACAGGAAGGGGTTGGACCTGAACCGGGGCCAGAGGAGGAGGGAAATCCTCTCACAGAAGCCAAACAGCAAAATGCAGCTGGAAACACAGAAATCCCAGACGCCAGTGAAAAGCCACTTGGTAAAAACGGTGTGCCTGCCGACAATAACACTCGGTTCAAATGCAATGCCTGTCTGGAAGCTTTTCCCAGCAGAACTGCCCTGAGTGTTCATTACAACTCTGCAGCCCACATTCAGAGGATGACTACAGGCTCTTCAAAACAAGGTGATGAAAATGAGACTCAAGCCCACTCAGTTCCTGTCCTGCCCCGACCATATATATCAAACAAACCCTACCAGTGTGCTATATGTCGAGTCTCCTACAATCATGCCATCACCCTGGAGAGCCATATGAAATCTGTCTTGCACCAGTCCCGCAGCAGAAATGCTGGAATTGTTGCACAAGCTGCAAACAGTGCAGTGGCTGCTACTAGTTTGGGAGTGAACACCACAAGTGCTCCAAACGCTGTAGTGGCCACATCTGGAAGTGGAAATAGCCAGTTAGTCACCACCACCAGTTGTTCTGTTCCTGGGACATTGATGATGACTGCTACGAAAGACGGAGAGCATATCTCATCCTCCCAGGTTATTCCCCCCCTGCTCACCTCCCCTGTGGCCTCTGCTCAGGCAGTTTCAGCTTTTCTCACTCTTCTCACATCTAGTCCCAGCACCCTCTCACACTCCCTCCTCCCCTCCCTCTTTGCGGCTGGTGCTGCTCCGGGTGCCACCGTGCCTCAGCTTGTGCCTCAGCCTCAAATGGTCATGCCCTTGATCTTGAATGGGCTCCAAGCCCAAACCCAGCAGCATCAAGAGAACCAGCAAGGCCAGCTACTTACCCAGTGTGTGCCATTTGTAGGTCTCAGTACAGCCCAGCAAGCTCTCCTAACCCAAAGACTTAACAGCTTACAGAACCAGTGGCCATCTGCAGGAGTCTCAACAAACATACAGCTCTGCCTTGAAGGGCAAAAAGAGACTTTACAGGTTGAGAAAGAACCAGAGAGCAAGGACAGTGATGAGGCAGTTGAAGAGCAAGGATCAGATCAGATCAAGGACAGAAAGAACTGGACTACAGAGAAACTTAAGGACAATGACAGTAAAGAATTTGATCAGTGTCCTTATAAAGAGAGCAAAGCGAAGGTTGAGCATGAAGACAATGAGAAGGCGCACAGAGATAGCACAACAGATGGAGAAAGCTTGAGTAATCAGTTGGACCTGGAAGGTGATAAAGCAGCTCTCCTCAATCTCTCTCCAGCGGATACAGAGAGGAACCTCCGCAATAAGAACCTCTCGCCTTCAGCATCAGTGCCCAGCAACTCAAGCCTCAGTCCTGTACATATAAACCTTACACTTAGCCCTGATTCTACCCCTCAGAAATCTCAGTCAAGCACTAGCCCTTGTGGTTCTCTTGGCACCCCGAAAGCTAGCCCGAGTGCAAATGCCTTAACCAACAACCAAACCCGACCCCATTGTTATTCAAAGGGATCCATGTATCCAGACCTTCCAGCCATGTCCGAGTTCCAGATGGAAGTCCTTTGGGCATTCTTTGAGTCACGTAGTGAGGCTGATGCTGCCAGTCCACCACATGAAGACTGCGAGGCGCTTGGGAGAGAGGTTGGTCTGTCAGAGGTGGAGGTACGTAGGTGGTTAAGCCAAGCCCGACTTGCTAAACGGAAACAGAGAGAGACAGAACTAGGACACATACACGGCTTGGCAGGACTCATACGGCATGCCCAAAGTTCTGACAATGACTATGATGATGAAGAAAGGTCTCTGATCATAGCAGAAGGTGAGGATGATGCTGAAGCCTCAGGTAGTCAGGCGATTGATTTGTCCAGTACTAGAAGGAAACACAGACAGCGATATTTGGGGAGGGAGGGTCAGACAGATGCATGTCTCACCTCTGACTCAGAGAACGAGGTTTACACCTCTGTTATTGTGTCTGATGAGGAGACTCCTAATGGGTCTACAAGGGAGGCTCCTGGGAGCCCGGTTAAAGATGAAGCACAGTGGGAGGTCCATGGGGATAAGGGGCTGGCTGGAGGGAAGGTCCTACGTTCCACAACTGTGTTTCTTTCTGATGCAGAGGATGAATATGAGGATGAGGATGGAGCGGGGGAGCAGAGGTCTCACAGGAAAAAACGAAAGGGGGAGTTTGAGCATGATGAGGTGGAGGTTAAGAAGGAGAGACAGGACCCAGATGTGGATCTAGAGTTGGAGGCCCAAGGGGACCCTCCAAATTCACTCTCCCACGCTTTGGACCACACTGACATCCCAACTGGTGCTATCCACTCACTTCCCCTGTCTCTTGCTCCCTTTTCCACCCAGTTCCTCAGCCCCTATGTCCTTTCACTTGCTCCTTCAATGATTGGAGATGGGAGCAAATTACCTGTCTTCCCTAACCCCCCTACTATCACACGCTTCTCCAGTTCTCTTCTTTCACAGTCTCTCTCCTCCAACAACCAGACCTCTCACTTCCTGTCTAATGGTGGTGATTGTGAGTCTGCTCTGGATCTCAGCATAGGGAAAAACAACTCAAAATATGCTTCTTCCTCTACATCTCTGGCTGATAAAATTGCAACACAGAAGGGACAGTTACTTGATGGGCTTGGCCTGAGGCCCACATCTAAAGGTCTGGTAGTTGTCCAGGTAAAGCCTGAATCTGCTAATGCCATGCCCTCATATAACAGCAGTATGAGTCTGGTCAACTGCAACAACATGACAAAGTCCAGTATTTACATGAGAGCAGCAGAGAAAATGAACGCCACACTTTTGGATAAGGAGAGAGAAAAGGAAAAGGAGCAGGACCAGCAGCAGAGGAAGTCCAAAGGCAAAAGATATAGGGACATGCGACGTTCAAGAACCATCATTCAAGCTGAGCAGCTTGACATTCTGTATGGCTGCTATTTTAAAGACCCAAATCCTGGGAAACATGAATTTGAACAGATTTCAGAGTGGGTCCACCTTCCAAAGAAGGTGGTTCAGATATGGTTCCAGAACATGAGGGCAAGGGAACGGAAAGGTGAGGTTCGATTCATCAGTGACGGGACCTTGGCAGCGGTTGGCAAACCTCTGATCAAATTTACTTGGCCCCTTTCAAAACCCATCTTCTCCAACAAGGCACAAAATAATACTGGTTGCATCACAACAACACCGATTGTGCGCACACTCATTAAGACGGAGAGAGAGCCTGTGAAGGAGCTGGCCAAACCGGCTGTGCTGAAAAAAATTGTCCCAGTCCCCATTAAGCCCAAGGAAGTGCCAAAGACCACCCTGGAAACTACCAGCAATGTCACTATGGTCAAAGTTGCACCAAAAGTCACCCCCCCTGTCCTTTTAGTACCACCCAAGGATCTAATCCCTATAGCACCAAGACCTCCTCAGAAAAGAAAGCTAGAAGAGGAGAGTGAGGAAGAAAAGACTGACGAGGAGAAAGACAATGCAGACGAGATGGGTCGTGGACCAGGAACCACTAACCGCATGGTTCCCAAACTGGCCACAACACCCATTAACAACAGGCCCAATGCCACAAACGTGGTGACACAAAAACAGAACGGGCTGAACTACTGGACCTCCAAAGTCCCTATCAAGATCAACACTATTTCAAGAGAACAGTTGGCTCTTCCTACACACACGCCTCCTCGTACCATCCCCCCTCCACCCACCCCCAGCATTGCACCAGTCAGCCCAAATACCCCATGCACTGCCAAAGTGGCCATCCCCCCCACCCCAGTTGTTTCTAAATCAAGCCCATCGGAAAGCAGCTTTCTGCCCCATTCATCCAGCCGTAGACCACGAACACACCTGTCCTGTCTACAACTCTCCATTCTGCAGTCCTGTTACGAGACCTGCGCCCATCCCAACGCCATGGAGTGTGAGGCTATTGGCACTGAGCTCAACCTGCCACTCAAGGTGGTGCAGATCTGGTTCCAAAACACCAGAGCCAAGGAGAAGCGCTGGAGGCTGCAGCAAGAGAAAATTGTAAGTGGGTTAAGACTTCCTCTTAAATATTTTTTAAGATGATCCAAAACGACATGATTGTAAAAAGGACTGATGAGATTAAAGCAGGATAGACACTGGGGATAAGGAACTTCATGTCTGTAGAGATTGCACTGCTGCTGCTTCGTCTGATGGGTCCTGGTCATTTTCAAATATTATTTTGACCTTGACTGGAATTCCTGCAGCAAATATGTTGATGTTAGTTTTGTAAAATATATGAAAATAACTTCAGGCTGATTGTAATCAAACTAATTTTTTAAATATCTGATTGAATACATAGTAGTCTTTTTTTTGTTTATATTTACAAAAAGTGTGACAAATATCAAAGAGAAACTTCTTTCAGTTTGGAAACAGCTGTAGTGCCACGTATGGGCCTACTTATTTCACACTATTATCTTTAACAGCTGGATTTGTCTAAGCAGGAAGTATACCACAGTAAAGAGTGGTCTGTAGTTTGTGGTATCGCGTATACAGGAGTCAAATTCGAGTATTGGCAACAAGAGCTCTTGGAGCAATATGCGTTCATCACGTTGAGATTAAGGCCTTAAAGGAACATGTTAACTTTTTTTCACCCATGACCTTTTTGTTTCTTTTGGCACACCATAGTTGACCCGTCGCTCCATGATGGGAAATAACAACACCACTGCGCTTTTATAATAATGATAATAATAATAATAACTTTATCTATATAGTACCTTTAAAAACAAATGTTTACAAAGTGCTTTGACAAACAAAGCATGGTTCAAATAACAAAGTAAACCTCTGACAGACAGGGAGGAGGAATTTAAACAATGCAGAATACAACGAGAGGTTAAATGGAATACATGTAAATTAAACAGAATGAAGTGGTGAGACAATAGACCAATAAATCATTGCTTAAGAGCTTTTTCAAAAATAATAGATAAATAAAAACAAATAAATAAATAAAAATGGATAAGTAAATAAAAGCATTAAAGGACATTAAAAGAGGTTTTCAGAATAAGAGGACGAATGAGGGGACACCATCACATCGGGAAATTTAGAAAAGAGCCTCAACTTTGGAACGACCAAAAATGCCCCACCTGAGGATCTAATGCTGTGAGATGGCTTGTGAGATGATGACTGATATATTTTACTTGCAGACGGCAAATCAAAAGTAATACACACTTCCTGTCTAACCGAATTAGAATACCAGGACGTCCTCAAGTTGTCATTTTGTTATATGCCTTACTGGTACAGGGATTACAGAAGTTTCATGTGTACAAGACCTGTATGAAACAGTGAGTTATCAAAAATATCTCAGACTAACTGCACACCATATTGACCCTGGTTGGTCATCTTGTACATGCACTTGTACATATGTCCTAGTTGTAGGAATGTTATCCATGGAAAAAAATAAATAATAACTAGATAGATAGATAGATAGATAGATAGATAGATATTCCATTAAAAAAAGAATAAGCACTTTGAATCTGTCTCCTACCTCTTAGTCAGTTTTGGACCACAATGGGGTAGCAGTGCAATATTTATTTTGATAATAAATCTAAAGGTTGAGATCACCGTATATTTTCATTACATTATTGGATTCCCAAATCTCAACATTGGTAAGAGTTGCTTGTTAAAAAATAATGAGATTGTAAACGTGCGATTCAAATATGATCAATTGCTCTATTGAAATTCGATGTAGACATTAATCCTGTGACAACTCTACTAGCAGTACTTAATTTTAAGAACATAAACAACACATTTTGCTGTCTTGAAATAAGAAGTACAATCAGAGAAAGTATAACCCTTAAAATGAGACGTTACATGTTACAAACAGCATCAGTAGAGAGCTTGAATACTAGATGTTCAGTCAAATCTGTTCAAAGTTTTGTCACTAAAGGATATGTCTTGCACGTTTTATGTCTCCTGCTCTGGTCCTCTCCATTCACCCACGCTCTGTCCATCCTCTCCTCCTGTCCCCAGTCCCCTCTGTCCGGTGGGAAAGTAGACCTGAGCTCAGGAAGTTACCTGCAGTACAACGCTCTCAAAGCCAACCGGCCCATCCTGCCGAAACCAGTTCAGCTGACAGTCAATGACCCTCCAGCTTCCCCGGCGGCGGGCCAGACTGCGCAGAAGGAGACTCTGACGGGGCGCTGCGATGCCTGCAACGTCTCCTTTGAATCTCGAGCTGCAGCGAGGGCCCACGTGTTCTCTCCGCGTCATCTGGCAACCTTGAGAACGACTAATTTTGGCCAACCAACGACGCTTGTCAACAAGAACGGAACCAGTAATGGTGGACCTGGCAGTGTTGTGTCGGGCTTACAGGTCTCTCAGTCTCCAGTAACTGGTTCTGGCTCTGTAGGGGAGATGGTTAGTGAGGCACCTCCACCATCAGCTACCAGCAACAGTTAAAGACTCAGATCAGCATTGGTCTGCACACTGACTTTTCTTGGACCCATTTGGGCTCCTCTGATTTTAATAAATATGAGCACTAATCCTCAGAAACTAATTTTCTTTAGTTTTTGAACTGGCTCCCCTTGCATCCGCTGCCCCTTGTTAGACCTTCACTGACTCCAGTTAGTCTATAAACCTCATCTGGATTCTGATACAACAGCAGACTGTTTCCACGCTGCTTCCACTTTTTCAGTGGCAGTTTGAGAAGTGATGAACACATCTCTTGTCTCCCTCAGTCCTCACACACCTTACCCAAACTGTTTTGGTCCTAAGCCTGTGGTTATATACCCCCTTCCTCCAGTGACCTTCCTATACCTTGTTAAGGCATTTAACTTGCCATGCTTGAACTGACCTACGCAGGGGTGTGTCCTCTCTGGAAGTGGCCATCTGAAGGTCAGCCTGGAAACACTTTTGGGATAATACCATGAAATACTTGCATCACGGACTCCCAGTTTGCTCCTGTGGATTTCTTTGTCTCATGCCTACTCACTTTTAGGGAGAGAATGCTTTGAAATAATATGACTGGACTGAATCATGGGCAGAAGGACGAACTGGTCTTGACTGTCACTTTTTTACTTTGCTACAGCAGTGTGATTTGAAGAGTGTTGTGTCCACTGATTTGGGGTCTAAAAAGAGGTACTTTAGAGAGAACAGGGCTGTTAACTTGTCCCCATTTACATGTTGATAGTTTTCATGACAATCCAAATACACAGGGCAAAAAGAGAGGCTGAGGAAATCAGAGTCTTGGCATACTGCACTTTGACACATTTAACTTTGAGATGTTTTTAAGCATTCTAATGCAAGTGTCTTTTTATGAAAAGATACGTTCATGCATGTTGGATGCCTTAATATAAATCACATGAATTACATTGAGTTTTGCTAGTGTAACGGGACATGCTTTAGATGTGAGCATAATAATGTGCAAGAAGCAGACCTGGGTATAAAACTACAGAAGAGCTCTGTTCCAAAATGCTTCTATATCCACCATGGGGAAATATTTGAAAGTTCTACTCTGTGTCTAGATCATAGAAAATCCCGCCTGTAAGGTTGTCTCCATTCTCCCGGCCAAGGACCATAGTTACCAACTGTCTTGTTTTTACTACAAACTCCTTTGATCCTGTGGATTTCTCTTTCCCTTTAAATTGTGTATATCTCATTTTGAAATGCAGCTCTTCAAACTAATTGGGGTAAAGTTGATGTTTTTGCCTGTCGTTGGTGTGTAAGATACAGTGTGACCGCCTTAAGAAGAAGAAACACCATCAGGTCAATAAATTAAAGCTAGGTGATGTTGGTGAATAAATTTTATCCTCATCTTGCACGGAGGGTCAGATGTATTTCATAAATATAGTTTTCTTTCCCATGAATACTGTGCATAACACAGAAGTAACAAATATTATATTGACATCGATATTTATACAAATGGCAATGTAAGCAATTAAAACTGGGTGTGAAAGATTTTATTTAGGTCAAAGCCAAGTCTCTTTCAATAGAAGAGAAAAAGCTTGAACAGGCTTTTTGTGTACTTCCCCCTCTTTGTTAGGTTTTGATACAGAGTTACTTATTCAAGTAATGTATGTGCTGTGAAATTAGATCCATCATTTGGAAACCATGACAAGGGAGAGAGTTGGGTTTTACTTGCATCCTTCAGAGAATAATGAATACTCAGATCTTGGCAGCAAATTGGGAAACATTAATGTTTTGACTAAGAGCTAGTACGATGGTGCTGTGTTGAAGGACACATAACATACTAAAGATGTATTCCTTCAATTTAAGTTGTATATTAATGTTACGATAGTTTTAACTAAATGCAAAACTAAAACCTGAACTTTTGTAAAGAAATATATAAAAGAACTGATATTCCAAAGTAATCCTCCCTTTGCTTTCTGTCATTCAAAAACCAAAAAGCAATCTTGAGGTCGACAGAGAGCAGGAGAGGTGTTTGTAAATGCAAACTGTAGGACAACCCACGGCTTGACACTTGCACTAGTCCACAATTTTTGCACAAGCTACAGACATTTCAAATGAACACAGCCATTTACACAGTACAGAGAGACACTTGGTAGGGTTTTTGAAACAAGAAGGGAAACGATATCCTTTCACGAGTAATCCTTTTTACTCCTGTTGGAAACTGTATCTATTGTGTAAAGCAAGGACTGGAGTGCTTTAACTTCAAGACTGGGATTCTACACACACGCACACACACAGACATGGTGTTGCACTGTCCAAACAAGCTAGGTTTTTATGGAGATCTGCTTTTTATTCCTGTATGTTTCATTGTCACTTTGATTATCACTCTTGTTATTATAGTACTACTACTTATACAATTTATCGTTACTACTCATCACTGTTATTATTATTGATCCATAATGGTTTTAAATGCTACCACTTTGCTCAAAGACAGTATGGTAATCCTCTGAAGATTGAACAATAATAGTGGCAGTGTGGTTATAAATTGTTAGACTTTTGATTAAGCTTTTTTTTCCTCCTCACTTGTACCTGCCTTTTGTGTTTGGTCTCCATTATGCTTTCTTTGATATACAAAAAAAAGAAATAAAATCAGTTGAACTACAACATTCACCTGTCTCATTCAAGTGCCTCTGAGGCTTCTTGTTTCCTGTATTCTGTGACAGGTATTTAACTCGTACACATATTTTTTTAAATTGTTTTTTATTGCACATATAAAAGAACAAAACAAAACATTGTTGTTCAATAACACGAGCCAAGATATAACAGGTAAATTCAATAATAAACTAACCACTAATGTGATGTTCAGAAGGAGCCCAAAAAAACCCTAACAGGCTTGTGGAGTGGCCCTCCTAAAGAAAACAATCAACACAAAGACAAAGCATCAATGTAGAACAGAATATTTACATACAAATAAAAACAAAACAAAAAAGATTAATACCCCACCTTAATCCACCATGAGCATTGCACCTCACAGTATTTAACTAATTACAGAGGAGAGGACAAACTTCCTTTAACAGGCAGAAACCTCGAGCAGAACCAGACTCATGTTAGACAGACATCTGCTGAGACCGAGTTGGGTCTGGAAAGAGGGATAGAGGAGAATAAGAGAGAGGGAGCGGTGATAGTGATGAGACGAGTAGTAGTAGCTGTTGCCGCTGGAGTCCAGCACGTCCGTATCAGCTGGAGTCTGGAACGTCCACAGCAGGAGGACGTCTACAGCAGCTCAGAGGAACCTACGAGACAAGGGAGCTCAGGGACTCCAGAAAGGTCTATGGTTAGTAACTTTAATGGGCAGAGTTAAAGTAAGTGATGAGGGGGAGGGGGCAAGGGGGTGAGATAGGATCCCAGCGTGTCAGTCTAAGCCTATAGCAGCATAACTAAGAGCTGGTCCAAGCCTGATCCAGCTGTAACTATAAGCTTTATCAAAAAGGAAAGTTTGAAGCCTACTCTTAAAAGTAGAGAGGGTGTCTGCCTCCTGGACCCTGACTGGTAGATGATTCCAAATGAGAGGGGCCTGATAACTGAAGGCTCTACCTCCCATACTACTTTTAGAGACTTTAGGTAGGACCAGCAGGCCTGCATGTTCGGAGGGTAGTGTTCTAGAGGGGTAATAGGGCACTATGAGCTCTTCAAGACATGATGGTGTCTGATCATTAAAGCTAGGGTTGGTAGTCACGGAAAAGTAGCATGAATTTGAATGTAGCATTTCCTCAGGACTCCGTCTAACCCCTCCCCTTGGAGCTCCTCCAAAACGCCCCCCCCCCCCCCCGCTCACATGCACGAGCGCCGCTGATTCACGACCATATGATGGTGACTGATTCAAAACCGGTCCTCAGCACATGGTTTGTGTTTTGCACTACATCAACTCATGTCTCACTCAGCGGTAAGAAAACACCAAAACATTCTCATAGTGAAAGTTAAAAACACAAACAAACATGAAATGTACGCTCTGCAGGAGGCGGACAGAACGGCAGGACAGGATTTGATTGGTTTCATCATTTGGCTCCTGATGGCAGGGATTGGTTGGTGTTTTCCCAGGTTTACTCCGGCTGTAGATAGCAGCTTTTTTTTACCTCTTTTTTAAGAACACATTATGTATTGATTGCCATCAGGACATAAAGATCATTTTAACCAGTATAACAAAAAGTGGATCTAAATCTGACTACCAACCCCAGCTTTAAGTGCTTTGTAGGTCAGAAGAAGAATTTTAAATTCTAGCCTAGATTTTGGAGAGATGTGCTCTCTCTTCCTCGTTCTAGTCAGTACTCAAGCTGCAGCGTTTTGGTCTAGCTGAAGAGTCTTAAGAGACTTATTAGGGCAGCCTGAAAAGAAGAGAGAGAGAGAGAAAAACAAACAAACACAAAGAATATTTATTCATTAGTTATGATACTCGTTTACTTACTCTGGGTTCACCTGGGTGACATAAACAAAGGTCAGTGAGGTCACACTCTCAGAGACGATCTACATCAGGGGTTCTCAAACTGTTTTGTCTTGTGTACCCCCTTT
Source organism: Notolabrus celidotus (assembly GCF_009762535.1). Taxonomy (NCBI): domain Eukaryota; kingdom Metazoa; phylum Chordata; class Actinopteri; order Labriformes; family Labridae; genus Notolabrus; species Notolabrus celidotus. Next base: position 1,840,511 of record NC_048288.1, on the reverse strand, counting down.
CAAAAATAATTTCAGCCAAGTACCCCTTTGAATGGCCGAGAAAAAATTTCAGGATATGGGAGATAACATGAATAAATGTATGCATGTGGTTTTACAGTGTCATAATACCATTGAAATGAAAGATGACACAAAGTCTATACTTTTGTATTGCAATATTTTTCAGAAATAATTCAAGCTTGAGGAAGCTAGTACCTTTGATGGCCCAAGGAGCACAAGAAGCATTTCAACCACCTGTCCATTTTATGAATGAACATGCTCAATTTGGAAATAGTACCATATCTGATACTGCATTGAAAGAAAAATCAAATGGTGTTGATAAAGTTGTTTTTAACCGGTTTATTTTTTATTTTTTGTGATGCAACTTTAATTCATTTATTTATTTTTTCACATTCGTAACGTACCCCTTGCAGTACTCCCACGTACCCCTAGGGGTACGCGCACCCCCATTTGAGAATCACTGATCTACATGGCACTCTGATGTGCCTTGAATTAATGTGCCGAACCCCGCTCTGCCAGTGCTAACGATCATCAGATGATCGGCAGAGCTGTAATCCAATTAAAGGCAACCTTACTTTTGAGAACCGGAAAGTCAAGTCTGTGTATCCAATAGGAATGCAGAAAACGACAAAAGGGTGGGTCTAGAATCCTCCGTGGACCAATAGGATTGAGAGTTTCCCGCCCGCAGTGTTACATGACTCCGCCCCCAGCTTCCATTTCTGAACGGAGGGACGCTCGCGCTCTCTGTACTCCTCTCTTTTTATACACATTAAGTAAATAAACTCGGGACTCTGTCTAAACCAGGAGCTCTGCGTGGAGGAAGGGAATAAATAGAAGTAGTAGTGAGTCTCGGTATGCTGTTTGAGTAGTGTCTGAAGCTGTAGGAACCATTTAATCACCATTTTAACTTCACTAAGCGTCTCCTGCCCGCCGCCCCGCTCCCTGAGTCTGACCCCCCTGTGAGAGAGGAAGGGCCTGCAGCGGCGGTTAGGCCACGAGGCGAGCTGGTACACTCGGATCAGGGCCATGGCGGAGTTCGGTAACGGACTGGCGGAGGAATCCCTACTAGATTCAGATCCCGGACATCCCGAGCTGGAAGACCCGGGTGTCGGTGACGAAGAACCGGGATTAGAAGAGGGAGAGGCCTCGATTGAAGACCCGGTAAGTGAAGGGTATTGTTTGAGCTGTGGGAGGGTAACACTTCGACACATGGGCTGCTAAAAACCGGAGAGGAGGTCTCCAATGTACTGATTTAGTCTCCTACAGTCCCACAGTCACATGTCTTTACTGCTGTCCTCGGGTCTATGTTAGCCGCCATTGTGGTTCACGCAGTGCAGCAGAAAAGGGTGGTGATGTGCGTGGTGTCGGCAGCCATCTTGGCGCAACGGCAGTGCCAGTTTCTCTGCGCCAGGGAGCAGCACGAGCCGGTGGGGGGAGTGGGGGCAACAAAAAAAGAAGCTAGACGGAGATGTAGGAGACCGTGAGGGGCGAGGGTAGGACAGGCCGCTGTGAGGGTCTACCTGCGCGAGGAGGAGACCTGCTGACGGTAAAGGCACATTTCATTCCTTTAACGTTTACCGGGGAGAGAGAGAGAGAGAGGCTGGGACACCGGGACGGACATGACCCAGCACCAGCAGGCTAACCGCAGCGTATCACAGCAGCAGCAGCAGCAAGTGATGCGGCCAGACCTGTCCCCTAGACCCGACATGGACTACTTTTAAGATGAGAGTCCAGGCTAACATCAGAGAGCTAGGTGTTACCATGCTACATCAGAACCCGCGCATGCTATCAAGCTAGCCCAGAGACAGAGCTAGGCTAGAGGTGGCATACGCACCTGACTATCTGTGGCAGGGTTCTGGTCCGGACCAGGGCTGGTGTCGCCCATCAGCAGTGGGGCATCTGTGTTAGGGTTCTACATGCTCATACAGGGGATGTCTGCCAAACACACTTTCAAACACACACACATATATTCACAGAGTAATGAGGTGCAGCATGTAGTCCATGTGTGATGTGAAGGTGTCTGACGGACAGAGAGCAGGGGGGCTGCGGTATTTGAGGGGCTGCATCCTTCAGTGCTCTGCGAGGGAGGGCTGGCCCTGAATATGCGACAAAGGCTTGGAAACTGGCACCATCAGATGAGTCTTCTAATGATAATAATCCTGTGTGAATGACCCGCAGTATGCAGCTGCTTATCTACATTCGATGTATAATGTCAAACTGGGCCTCAGCATCTCGATGCAGTGATCACCTCGCAGCATGTTTTTCCTGTCTGTGTGAGGAGACCTGGGTTTAGCATTGCCCGTCTGTGTCACTGCGCCCAGCCGCTGCACAAAGAGCCTTTACATTTCAGATCCTGTCAGCATAGGCATCAGCCCTGGATAGAGCTGGAATGACTCCCACTATGCTGCAGTGCACCACTGTCAGGAGGGTCCGCTCCCTGTGAGGACAGCGCTGTATTCACCATGAGGATGTTTCATCCTGTGGTCTGTTTGGTGGCTTCAGACCAGATCATCTTAAGCCCACACATACCTCCAGTGTTTCATTGTGGCTCGTGATTTCATGAAGGATTTTTTACTGATATGAAGTTCTTTATGTTAATGTCAGCTGAAACCAGATCTTATTCTTTAACTTTATGTTATCTTTCTTGATGTCCCCAAATTAGCATCAGAGCCTCTCTTTATATTCTTACATAGCAGCCTCTGCACCAGCGTATAAGACTCAAGGCCATATTCCCCCAGATCTGTGTCTCTGATCCGTCACAGCACCAGATCTGATAGGTTTCTATTCTAGTCAATGTGTTAACTTCCACTGGATCCTCTCCGTTGTGTGCTGGCTGTGTATCTGATCCAGCAGGTCGGAGTCCTCCGCATCAGATACACAAGACTTCTATTGTTGCCGGATGCCGGAGCACGACGCATCAATCTCAACAGAGCAGATGGAGCGGGACAGGAAGTCAGGTTTCACCAAAACAAAATGAAAACATCCGGTTCATTTTCAGAATAAAACGCTCTGTGTTATCACCAGATCGTATTTCACTTAACTACAACAACAAACCAAAGTCATGATGAGTGGAGCCAGGCCTGGAGTCAACAGGTCAGAGGTTTTCAGAGGACCAGAAAGACAACATGGATGAGGAGAGGAGGAGGAGAATCCTTGATTCAGTAATTACTGCAGGAAAACCTCGGTCACATGACTCCAGCTGTCTGGAGGTCCTGCTCTGTGCTGCGTTCTGAAAACACAACCGGTGGGTGTTGACGGACGAGAGAGCATGGAGCCGGAGAGGGTTGGAGACGAACCAGTAACAGATTTAGTGGAAGTCCAATGTAAAGGCGCACTCGCACTAGGCGATCCGTACCGTGCCCAAGAGCATAACACCCCCAAAGTCCAGTTTGTGGGACCAGGTAAGGAGAGGTGCTAATGCACGGGCAGTCAATGTGGACATGTCTATAGTAATGCGACTGCTCTAATCATCGCCCTGCATATTCAGTATATAACCACAGACAAAAACAACAATAGGACATGAACACTGACAGGCTGTCAACAACAGCAGCAGAACAACACGTCTCCCATCGTTTTTAAAAACAGGAGAGGAACTTAAACTTCTGTCAGAGTGAGGCTTTTTGAAAAGTGTCTTTAGATAATGTTTGTGATTACTGCCACTCTACAAATGAACTAAATAAATGGTTGTTATCCAGCCCACCACACAGACGCCTCAATAAACAGTAAACAGGTGTAAGACAGACCACTTTGATCTGTGCCCGTCCCAAACACTGAGATATAACATGACACACGTCTCATCAGTGAGAAGAGGAATGAAAGTTGTATTTGTCTGAAGTGTGGTTCAGTTGTCCTGTCAGGTTGTTTTACCTGTTTATTTCACACCTGTATGAATCAGTCATTCATTCAATCTGATTCATGTTTGGACAGAGTGAGAGAGCAGACTGATATGACTTCACCTGATGCCATATTTTTGGCCATATTAATGGCCAAAAAGCTGATTAATTAATAATGTGCATTCAATGACGCGTTACAGGAGCAAACAGTGAGCTTCAACATGTCCAGATGGAAGTATTTGAAGTGCTGGAAACAGACGGCACCTCTCCTCTGAAAGGCTTCCACAGGGGAAACGCCTTCAAGGATTTTTACCATGTTCAGTGAATTAAACTCCAGAAGCGTCATCCTTGAGCATCCTTTAGAGCAGGGGTTCCCAAACTTTTCAGCCTGCGACCCCCAAAATATAGATACCAAAGACTTGCGACCCCCATTACCCTACCTATATGAGCATGTGTCTGTTTCCTGTGCTGTTATAAATTAACCTGCTGCTGCTGATGCTTTTGATATTAAATGTTCACTAACCCTCATCATCTGGCAAAAAGAAGGACAGAAAACTCATTACATTAACTATTTTCAAGGTTTTATGTCAAGTTTAGCAAATATTTTTTTTACTATACTGGGTAAAATGTACTTTTTTAGATAACTTTTGTCATAAAATTTTTTTTGTTTCATGTTTCATTACTTCTTTGTTCAACACAAGTTAATGAATTAAATATAAGTAATACAAAACCAACAAAGAGAAGAAAAAATAAAGAAATAATAATAATTAACAGTTCAAAGATAAACATAAGAAAAAAAGGTAGATAAACAAAAATAAATATTTTTAGATAACTTAAAAAAAAAACATTCTGGAAGACATCTCACGACTCCAATTTGTGTCTCGTGACCCCCCTGGGGGTTCCAACCCACACTTTGGGAACACCTGCTTTAGAGTTACTGAAGAGTAAGACTGAAAGGCTCCAGTGCCAGGGAACACCGGTCAGCAGTCTCTACTTCACCATTAAAGTATAGCAGAGACCAACCAAAGCTGAAGGAGCTTAACAACACAATCACAGAGTTCAGTCCACAGGCTGGAGGATGAAGACTTCCTCAGGCTAATCATGTTCTTCAATTCTTATTTATTAATAATAATAATAATAATAATAATGCATTTTATTTTAAAGGCGCCTTTCTCAGCACCCAAGGTCACCGTACAGGGCAGAGTCCAAAAATACAATAAAATTATTTGGAGTTTGTAAATCAGATATCTGAAAAAAATCCAGCTTAATTATGAAACACTACTTTTCTAATTTGGACTTTTAGCTGGGACAACAGGTAAGAGTCTTAGTAAACATCACTTTGTCACCAGGAGACTACTTTTTCAGTTTCACTCGTGGACATGAACGCCACCTGAGGCCTTCAGACTGAGTCTGTGTCAGAGCAGTGCCATCACTAACACTGGCTCAGATATATCCATGTTCCCCTGCCTCTGTGTGGAAAGCCCAGGTGTTGTTAGGGATGCAAAGGGGTGTCAGCTCACATGTTCATGATTACATTTTCAGGGCTAGAAATTGAGAGTAGTCGTCACTTCCACTGTGAATATGTCTCCTTGTGATGTTGTGTTTAAAGGACTCTAAAGGATCTGTGTGTGTTTGTGTGTGTGTTGCAGGAGCTGGAGGCAATCAAAGCACGGGTCAGAGAGATGGAGGAAGAGGCAGAGAAGCTGAAGGAGCTCCAGAACGAGGTGGAGAAACAGATGAATCTCAGCCCCCCACCAGGTATGTGATCATGATGTCTTCATTTTTAATTATCCAATGAAGGAAGAAGATCAATGACCCTCTTCATCAACACAGAAACAAAGCAGCGGCATGTGTCATTGGATTGTTGTGAATTGAACAAGTTGTAAACTATAAATCTCTTGATTTATTTAAATCCTTTATTATTCTGCACAAATTAAAATGTCTGGTTTGTTAAACTATATTATAACATGTATGACTGACTATCAAGATGCCTTTAGTTTACATATAACACACTTTGATTTATACAAGTGTAAGCCTTTTAACTGAGTTTTATTCTTAACAGTTTTTAATTCACCTTACTTTATTTATTATCTAGTTCAAATTTGAGTCACTCTTTATTTATTTTATTTATTCATGTATTTATTTCAAGTATAACATCTTATTTTCTTTTAATGGTTTAGTGTTTTATTATCTTAGAAATGTGTTTTAATTTGGTGAGTTTAATTTCCTGTTTTGATTTTTTACATCTTTTTTTTTTTTACCTCCATTGCAACTTTTCATTTCTTGTTATTATCATTTATTTTATTTTCATTATCATTATTGTTGCATATATTGTGTTCTTAACCTTAGGATTGTGGGATGGGTTTGAGGTCGTATGAAAAGTGCTTTATAAATGAAGTCTGATAGAAGGCAGCAGTCTATTATAGAAGCCTCCATGAGGAAGGGGATATAATGCAGTCAGCAGAAACCTGCACGATACTACATTCACATATGGAGATCTTGTAGTGAAATTGTCAGGATTTAATATTTGAAATTAATCTGATCAATATGTTTCTGATCATACTGTTTGTGTCTCTCTCTCTCTCTCTCTCGGTCTCTCTCTCTCTCTCTCTCTCTCTCTCTCTCTCTCTCTCTCTCTCTCTCTCTCTCTCTCTCTCTCTCTCTCTCTCTCTCTCTCTCTCTCTCTCTCTGCAGTCGGGCCTGTCATCATGTCCATTGAGGAGAAGATGGAGGCAGATGGCAGGTCAATTTATGTTGGGAATGTGAGTAACTGTCTCTCTGTCGTCTCTACACATCTCCTCCTGTCTTGTTGCACATCAGGTCCTGGATTTCAGTTTAGAAATAGAAACCTACAGAGACAAAAAGACCACCAGGAGCTAGTCTCTGAGTATAGTTATTGTAATGCCTGGCACTACTGCACTGGGTTCTAACAATGGATGTAATAGCACACAGACAGGAAGGCCTTTTGACCACAGTATTCACAGAAAGGAGTCATGCAGAATAAGATGATTGACAGCTCAAAGACTGCAGGACTTTTTTTTTTTTTTAAGGGGAAATTTGAGACGACTTAGTCCTAAATTTAGCTCCAGTTTAATTTCTCTCTCTCTTCTGCATACTAGCATCAGAGATTCCCTGAAATATTTCACTGCGTCACTGTAGTAATGTTTCAAATGTTTAATTGACTGTATATAGAACAGACAATATCACTGAATTACTGACAGATGTGAGCTTTGAGTCCAAAAGACCTCCTCTAGGGGCGCCGCTGCAACCAAGGCGTGCACAGAAGAGACTTTGCTGTGACGCTGACTAAAACACACTTCAAACAAAACACTGAAGATCCATCGGGTCCAGTCCACAGCGTCACAGATTCTTGTGTGGGTTTGAAACAGACACTTACGGCTTTAGAAAGTTCAATGAGTCTTGTGTTAGTGTTTGTTTCAAACTACTCTGAGAAAAGTGTGCAAGATTTAACTGTGATGACAGAAACCATGTCTGAGAAAGAATGGACCTGTAGTATGATTTTATAGTGTGGCCTCTCACCCATCTGTTAACATCAGATGTGGTGTTTATGTCCTATACTGTCCTATCTATTGGCTTCAAAGCATCGTTTTTAACACACTGTCTATGCTTGCATCATTATCATTAATCGTTCCAATCAAGAGTAATATCAGGATTTATACTTTCTTTAAACATTTAACAATATTAAGTGTCAAGAAACAAAACAAAAGCCTCCCAGCACTCACCTGGAGGGGCTGCTGTAGTTTAGCTAATGTTAGCATCCACTATCAAATTAACTCAACTCAACTTTATTTATATAGCACCTTTCATATATAAAAACAAGCAGCCCAAAGTGCTTCACAGAATAACAGAGAGAAAGAAAACAGCAGCAATGGTAAAATTATAAAAGGCAGGATTATAAATAAAATACTTAAAAATAAAATAAAATCAATACAGTAAAATGAATACAATAAGTTGGAGTGGAAAGAAAAGTAAAAAATAAGGTAGAGTTAACAAGATGAGGTGAATACAATAAATGAATAGATAAAAAATAAGATAAATAAATGTTAAAGCAATGATTATTATAATAATGCAGTCTGGTGTTTGTGTGAGACACACGAGGAACATTTAAAAGGGAAGCATTTGAGGACCTCTGTGATCGGGCTGGAACATAAAACGACAGGAGATCAGTGATGTATGGAGGAGCAAGAGCTTTAAAAACAAGTAAAAGAACTTTAAAATCAATTCTAAAAGAAACAGGGAGCCAGTGCAGAGTTTTTAAAAGAGGAGTTATGTGATCTGCTTCCCTTCTCCTTGTTAAAACGCTGGCAGCAGCGTTCTGAACAATCTGCAGTTTTCTGGTAGATTTTTTGGGCAAACCAGTAAAAAGGGAGTTACAGTAGTCAATGCAGCTTGTAATAAAAGCATGAATTAAAATCTCAGCATCTTTCTGTGATAAAAAATGTCTGACTTTTGCAATGTTTCTGATCTGATCAAATGAAGTGCTTAAGACCTTGTTAAAATTAACATTAAGATTAAAATCTGAATCTAAAACTATCAAATAAACTTACAAATGAAACCACTCCGTCACTGTGTTATGTTATGTTATGTTATGTTAACATGGTGACTCTGAGTGCCTCACTGGTCTCAGCAGAGCAGGAAGGTACGTACGGCCTCTCCTATGTTAACATTAGCACAATGCAGCAGGCCGTGCCAATCCACAGGAATCGATACGATCAGACTTCATTGACCCCCGGGGGGACATTCAGTTGTTGCAGCAACACAGACGTAGTAACAAGAGTCGTACAGGAAGTATGAATTTGATCTCTTGATTGGTGTCAATATAATCTTATGGATTTGTATACTCAGTGTAGAAACACTCTCTCTGCTCACAGCACACCTGCCCACATGTGTGCAGGAGAGAGAGAGAGAGAGAGAGAGAGAGAGAGTGAGTTGAAGGGATCCAGACTGACCCTGCTCCTTCAGCTGGTCTGTCCTGGACACAAGTGTGCTAACGTTTGAAGTGTGTCACTGAAAGAATGTCACTGAAAGAACTTTTGCTTTTTGTTTATCTGAACTTTTACACATTGCATACAAAAGGCAAATGTAAACAATTAAAGCAAGTGATGTTTGTATAAGAAACACAATAAGTGAATGAACAAAAAAGAAACCCATAATAATTTAAAAATAAAAGATAAATAAATAGAAAGGAAAATAAAAAAGAGTGAAACTACAATAAGATAAATAGGCTAATATTTATAAAATAGATACAGGCAAAATGTAAAAGAGCAATAAGAAGAACAATACAAATAAACAAATACATATTGGTAATAATAGTAAAAATTTCAATACCAAAAACAAATGTAAAGAAGATTTTCAATATGTTTCCCACATTTCATTATCATTTTATGTGCTCTACCTGCACTGAAACTCAGACTCTGACGCTGCAGGATCAGGTTCCTGAAAAAGGTTAAGACTAAATCTCAAACTGAACTTCCAACATTAACTCAACAATTGATCTGAATTCAAGTTTGATCAGTGGATGGGTTTTTCTTAAAAGCTGGGGCTCAGTATCTGGATATATTCAGTTCAGCTCTTCAGTGTTTCCTACACATGATACCCAGGCAGGCTTACCTAGTGTAATCTAATCTAAGAGAGAAAGAGAGAGACAGAGGGAGCAGACCAAAGTGTTGTGCATTCTTATATAAGTCAGTGTAGAAAGCACACATGATGTAGGTGTTATTGTTTAGTTTATTGAGTCATTTTGAAGAAAAGATGCTTCATTTGACAAAATTAGATATTAGGCTTGATGTCTGGAGGAAATCTGTTTTCAGTTCTTGTCTGGGCGATCTCATAGAATCGTTGAACTACCTTCCACTGTCAGGCCTTTCGTGGTGTTCTCATTTTAAAAAGCAGCCTTGGAGCTTTTCAGAGTCTGGTATCCACCCTCACAGGTTCCCTCCTCACACAGAGCCTTTTAAGGACGCCTTGATATAGACTTCATGTCAGCTTAGCCAGTCTCTTCCCATACTCGTAAGGATTCACCGTACTGAACTCCCCAGAATCTGTTTGGCTCTTTATTAATTCAGACGCTCCTTTATTATAATGATACAGACTTATTGATAAATGAGTGGATTTTGATTGGGGCTGTCAAAGTTAATGCAGTAATGTGTGATTAAGGCAAACTGACAAAATGTAGTTGTGGATGTGTTCAGGACCAGGTTGGTTAAGTTACCTTTAGGTGAAGGTGAATTAAACTTCCTCGTGATGCGTTCAAACGTTTAGTCAAGAAAAAGGAAAAGTCTGTTTTGCCGAGAAGTTCAGTTTCATGGAGGATGTATTTGTTTTCCTGGTTAGATAGAATAGATTGAAGCTGATAAGAGCTCATGTGAGGAAGTGAACAGATTACTTAATGATGCATCATAAAACTGATGCCAAGGAAACACTTAAATGATCACACAGTCATCTGTTAAATATGAAATGGTTTGTATTTGTTCACACTTGTTTCCATATATGGATTTAATGTCAAAGTTCATTTAAAAGCAGTGGAGTTCTCTGTTTCATTTTAGCTAAGTGAGGACAACAAAACGACACACACACACACACTGCTTCAGATTTGGTTCAGTGTGTATCTTTGCCTCACAAACGAACTGAAAATGAAAATGTGACTTCATAAGTTGAAGAGTAAAGTGAACCCTTTAATGCCCCCCTCTCATGGTCTCCTCTTCTTCTTCCTCTGTCTCTCAGGTGGACTACGGTGCCACGGCGGAGGAGCTGGAGGCTCATTTTCACGGCTGTGGCTCAGTAAACAGAGTTACCATCCTTTGTGACAAATACACAGGGCATCCCAAAGGGTAACTATCCATCAACGCACTGACAATGTTTGACTAACATCAGCTGTTAAAATATATTTTCTTTCATCTTCTTGGTTAAATCATTTTAACGTCCTCACTTCGACTTCTGGTGTCATTGAAACGTATGAATCATTTCAGTTTAAAGTCAGATGAAGATCGTAGTGTTTCTCCTCACTGCTGTTGTTGAGTGACTCTCTGTCTCTTGGTTCTTCAGGTTTGCCTACATAGAGTTTGCAGACAAAGAGTCTGTGAGGACAGCCATGGCTTTGGACGAGTCTCTCTTCAGAGGCAGGCAGATAAAGGTACAATGAATCTAAAACTCTGACGCTGTTTTCATGCGGACAGAAGACACAAAAGTTTAGGGAAACTCTGACGTAATTGCACACGGAATTAGATGTTTCTATGTATTGCTTTACGTTTACATCTACTCTGTACTGTTAGGTTTGATGTTGTGTTTAGGACAGGCATGTCCAAAGTACGGCCCGGGGGCCAATTGCGGCCCAAGGTCCATTTATTTATGGCCCCAAACTTCCAACTCAAATTGTGTTATTCATAGCAAAGAAATGAATCACCTTCTGAATCATCTGTACATTTGCAGTTTCTTTAAAGTGCACAAACAAAACTAAAGTCAATCCAGAAACGTCTCAAAAAGCTTCATATGGACTACTTGTATAAAGCCAAAGCTATGGGAATTCTCCAAGACGGCAATAAAGAAGAAACACAAGAACTCTTAAAGCTGACAGGTTTTCAAATAAATGTTTTTATCATGATGTGAAAATGTTCTTGATGAACACTAAAAGTTCAGAAGACACAAAAGAGGACACAAGACAAGATCAAAAATATGAAATTGTACAGAAAAGGCAAAATTTGGTGCATAAAAAAAATGTTCAGAACTCAGGAAAATAATTATTTTGTTCTTAAAATGTTGTCTGCTGGTCAGACAAGTCTTAAAAACAACAGGAAAAAGAAGTTTGATGAAATCCAGATCTTGACCCTGCCATAGAAAAATAATGATACAATTCCCACATTCCCTGACCCTAATGAAAAACATTTTCCCCCAGAAGAAGATAAAGTTTGCTAATCTGTACATGGTACTTCCTAGTAACTGTTTTTTTGAGAAAACATTTAAAATAATTGATATTAAATAGAGATTTCATATCTAACTTTTAGGATTCCTAAGTCTCAGTAGGAGTCACTGGCCCTGAGGTATTCTGACAACATCACATGTGGCCCTCTTTGAAAAAAGTTTGGACACCCCTGGTTTAGGAGGAAAGTTTGCTGTTCTTTATTGTAAGAAATATATCCAGCACATGATGTTCCCCTGCTGTGTTTGATGGGACAGACTGCACATGCTCAACAGTTACTGGCTGGCTTGTTTCTGCAAGCGTTCTCAACAGTTCCTGTGTTGTCGTGTAGACAGAGAAATATTCAAAAGCAGCTCTGGTGTGAACAGGATTAATTGAAATGGAGAGACATTTTAACAAATGATTTGTTTTGTTTATGTACACTACCAGTCAAAAGTTTGGAAACACCTTCTCATTCAAGGGTTTGCATTTATTCTAATGATTGTAAATAGGGATGCACCGATCCTACTTTTTAGATCTTGATATCGATACCTGGGCTTTGGTATCTGCCGATACCGATACGAGCCGATCCGATCCCGGTATTGATTTAACAATCTCTATTCCTTAATGTGAGGATAGAATCATGTTCAGGCTTTTCTGACTTGAAGGTAAACTGTACCTGGGTTTAAAGTGCTAAACCAGAGGCTGGAATCCCTTAATTTCAAGGATCCGGAACAATTCAATCCAATAACCTGTCCGTTTAATCACACTTTGAATCCATTAATAGAAGGTTTCTTGCTTCTTTGCAGTCGGCTACAGCTGAGGTAAACTTCTTCCTTTGGGCTTCCATTATATTTTTCAGCACGACTGCCATCCGTTGAAACATTACCGCTGCACGTTTCAAGTTTCCAGCGGAGTTGTTAGCAAAAGAAGCGTGACATGCAGCTAAACTACAGAGTCTCTGTAGTTATCCTCCATCATGCTCCACCGGGCAAAAAATGCACAGACTGGCTGGCGCTGATGACGTAGGAGATCCACATAGCTGTTGTACAGAAAAGCATAGAACTGAGATGAATAGATCTGCCATATGGATCGGCACTATATATCGGCCCTTTGTCACCGATATCCAATCCGGCTTTTTGAGTCTGATCTAGCCGATATCCGATACCAGGATCAGATTGATGTATCCCTAATTGTAAACACTGTAGATTAATACTGAAGACATCAAAACTATGAAAGAACATATATGGAATTATTGAATGAACAACAAAGTGTTAAACAAAGCAGAATCTGTTTTATATTTTAGATTCTGTAAAGTAGCCCCCTTTTTCCTTCATGACAGCTTTACACACTCTTGGTATTCTCTCAGTCTGCTTCATGAAGTGGTCTCCTGGAATGGTTTCTAATGAACATGAGCCTTGTCAAGAGTTCATTTGTAGAATGACTTGCCTTCTTAATGTGTTTGAGACCATCAGTTGTGTTGTTCAGAGGTAGGGTTAGTACACAATGGATAGCCCTATTTGACTACTGTTGTAATCCAGATTATTTCATAGTTTAGATGTCTTCAGTATTAATCTACAATGTTGAAAATAATTAAAATATATAAAAACTATTGAATTAGAAGGTGTGTCCAAACTTTTGACTGGTAGTGTGTGTGTGTGGATGTAGCCTTTAAAAACATCGATCACTCTGCTCTCCTGGTTCAGGTTTTTCTGATTAGTTGGACATAGACCTCTTCCAGAACATCAGAACCTGCACTATAACCCAAATAGGATCAGGTCCATGTTTTTATTTTTTAACAGTAAAATCAATCAAAATTTATTTATATAGCACCTTTCACAAAAAATAAATGCAACCCAAAGAGCTTTACAGCGACTGAAAACAAGAAAGAAGCAGAAATAAAATAATAGAAAGACAAAAGAAAATTAAAAAAAGATTTTAAAATAAAGACTAATGAACACCAACAAAAAAATATGTGTAATTAAAATAAGTTAAAGCCTCAAATGAATATATAGACTCATTTAATGAGACGGCTGAAAGCACCTCTTGAAGATGATAGATGTTTTCTTACTTGAGCTGGTGAAAACAACATCTTTAAACTTTGTATTTCAGTTTTTATTAAAGATGAACAGGAAGTCTAAAGGTGTATTAGAAGAAGAAGAAGAAGAAGAAGCAGCCCAGAACTGTGTGTCAGTGTGTAACTCTTGACTCTCCCCTCTCCCTCTAAGGTGGGCGCTAAGAGAACAAACAGACCAGGCATCAGCACCACAGACCGCGGCTTCCCACGGGCTCGGTTCCGGTCACGGGGAGGAAGCTTTTCATCGCGTGCACGCTACTACAGTGGCTACACACCGCCAAGAGGCAGAGGACGGGCCTTCAGGTGAGCTGACGCCGGGGTGCCTCATTCTGACACTCAGGGAGAGCAATGTTCCTGCATGCACCGCACCATCACACTCACAGACAGGACCAGGACAGGACCAGGACCAGGCAGACCGTTAGGACGAGTCACAGAGACTCTAATTTAACTTTTAACTGAGGAGCACAGTTCAGAAGTGAAGACAAATAAGTCCTCAGCCAGTCTAAACGAGGCCTGCTGTGATCTCCTGTTTAGAGTTTAGACTGCACAGCTTGTTTAACCACAGGAGGAGCAGTTTTAGTTAACTCCACTTTTATTCACCTTTATGGGGGAACACTGGAGGGTGATGGGTTAGGGGCTCACAAAACTGGAACTCTCCTCAAATAACTATTTATAGATCTGAAGTGAACTAGTTAAACCTCACAGAAACATCCTGTAAGGGAGGTTTCTGAAACAGTTTGAATCGGGACACTTTAGTCTAGATTAATGAAGAGGCTTTGATGTGGTCTACATGAAGGACCCTGTAGAATGAGCAGGAAAGGAGAGAGGTAGTCAAAGCACAACATATCTCTTCTAGGGTAATTCAAGTCTTTAAATCAAACAGCAGTACAGTCGTATGGAGAGATAGATGATCATTGAGAGAGTGATAAAAACAACACACGAACACCTCATTTACTTTCAGTTGTGGGACTGAGGGGCTCATTGCATGCTGCATCAAACCTCATGATTTCAACAGAGGCTACCAGACCCAGTGCACATCACTGTGAGCTCCCATTCTGAACATCCACCATGTCCAGGTCTGGGTTCTCAGAAGATATTGGGACATTTAGCGTCCCTCTTTTTGAATGCCTTAAAGTTAAGTTCAGGCTGTTTAACCAAACTCTGCTGCAGCTTCGTGGCATTGTACTGTAACTTAGACATCCAGGAGTCATGATGCTGTTGTGGTTTCAGATGGTCTGCAGTATCTGTGACCCTGTATTAAACCCCAGACGGAGCCTGGTGGTGGACAGAGGGATGTGTACTGGGACTCTGGTGGCCTTCTGCTTCCAGTGTTTTTTTGACTTTGGCGGTCTTGCAGGTCTTTGTTAAACCACATCCCTTAAACGTTGCGTTTAAAGAATGTGGTTAAAATACTCGGCAATCATTCAACTACAGGTGCACAGTAAAATATGAGATACTGCAGAGATCATCCAGGAGACCAGTTGGAGCAGAGACCATGTTCTCTGGTTCTCCCGGTTAGCAGTGAGAAATCAGGACAATCAAACGTCTGTCAGGACGCTCCATGTCAGCCCCACAGAGCTCTTTCTATGGAGCCATTTTTTCTCTCTTCCTTCACTACGTAAGGAAGTGTGGTGCCAAACGTGTTGATCCAGCATGCCCACCCCCCACACATGCACTGACCTCTGAGAGATCCTGATTTGATCTGGGAGCTCCACTTCTGTTTCTAAAGCAGTTCAAACATTCATTCAGATGTCCTCTCAGTGATTTAACCAGTTTCAAAATACCTAAAGGTGCATTTCGACCAAGAGTTCCGGGGTCTTTTAATCCCCAGAACTACTTTACCCTGAACTAGAAGGTTCCTGTGCCCCCATTGTTGTCTGTGTTTCGACCGCGGGCTGAAGTCCCGGGTAGATTGTGTAAATCAGGCCAGTGACGTATGGAGAAAAAAAAGTAAATGCACTACACCACCAGACCAGTAGAGGGCAGTAAAACAAAGACAGAGGCCATTCATCACAGATGACCCCATAGAAGCAGACGGACAGGCAGGTATCATTATGAGCAACACAACAGTTAGCCTGTTAGCATGAAGAGACTCAGCTGGTGCTGTTTTAGATGGTGCTATATTTCATCACAGATGGATTCACTGAATCAACACGTGAGAGGAGATAAGTGCGAGTAGCAAAGACGTTTCAACACGGCTTTAAAATCCTTTTAACTCAAAAAGCCGTGGCAGAGATCGGCCGGTGTTTTGGTTTAAACAGCGACCCTGTTAACTGTAGACTTTCAGCCGGATGCATCCCTCATAAACGTCTTTAGACGATCATTAAATATCTGATGAGGATATTTTGAAATCTTAATAAAAACTAAACTAGTTTGCATTCCCAGGAACTCCCTCTGTGTTTCAACAGCTGTGTAAACTCCACAAACACTGACACGTTCAGCTGAAGGTCTCCAGTTTACAGGGTCACTTTTAAAACCGGAACACCGGGAGAGACCCATTCACGGTGGGCTGAGAGAAGACTACTGTTACAAGCTGCTAAATCAAGAGAATCACAGCTTCTTCTTTTGAAAAGTACACACACATACAAAAAAGAACGAACAAATAAAAACTAATGAAAGAAAGAGAAATCAAGTGAATCACAGATGTGTGTGATGTTATTGTGGACGGAGGGAGGAATAAAAACACTGAGGTTAATCTACCAATCAGAGACATTCAGCATTGCAGGCCCCGCCCCCGAAAGTCCAGGGACCTTTGAAAAGTACTACCCCCCCTAGCAGGGGCTTTTCAGGGGGGAGATTATCTACCCCTGAACTAAATTTAGACCCTGAGTCCACCGATCGAAACACATGTAGTTCAGGGGTAAAGTTCCTCCGGTCAAAAACGCCTTTAGAGTTTATGTGGTGAACCTTCAGCTCCGTGTGTCCTCTCTTTTGAGACTTAATGCAACAAATGAGCGTTTCAGGAAGGCTGCGTCTAACAGCAGAAAGGGTTCCATGTATTTCTTTATGTAAGAAAGTGTCTGAACCTCAAGGTCAGAGTCTCTAATCACTCTGTGTACTCACTCCAGCCACTCCCACACATACCAAGCAACCTCACCATGCCAGTTTACTCACTGGGATTTGGCCTGAGCTGCAGGTCCAGGCACACAAAGACTTCTGAAAGCAGCTGAGGGGTTTCTTTTTCTTATAAAATCAGACCTGCAGGAGCTGAAGGCATCGATGGTCACTGTGTGAGCTCTTTGTGTGTTAGACTTCGAGTTAGCTTGTTGCTTTGTTGTTGTTTGACTGATTCTCAGGTTTGAAAGACGGAAGTTAGATTTAAAGATTACTGCAGCAGAATAACCAGAGCAGTAGAAAAGTTTTGAGGGCTAATAAGAAACAGTAATAACAGTTAATGTGTTACTGGCATCAGTCAGATTGACACTTGTAGTCTCAAGGTCATGAAGTGTGTTGTTGTTGCCAACAGAAATGGACTGTAACGTCTGAACACAGAGTCAAGGGTGTCGCTGATAACTGGAGTGTATGTTTCCTTTATTAAGAAGCCTTTGTTCACGTTATAATCTCACATCAGGAGCAGCGTGCCAAAGAGTAGAGAGCTTTTCCTCTTCAGCCGGCCTCCGTCACATCCTGTGGAGAGCCGTTTTGCTGCTGCATTACATGTGTCGTCTAAAGATCAACTCTCCATCGGTGCCAGGTCTCTGTAGAGGGAACACATCCGGGGTGAGGACCAGTTCTGTGTCCTTGCATTGATTCAGTGTGAGGATTTTATTGAGCTGAGCCCTGGTCCTGCTGTTAGTCTTAAATATGAGTATTCAAAGTAGGGGTGGAACGATTCTTTTTAACAACCATTCGATTGGTATCATGATTCGTGGTTGCCGATACTATTAAAGGACGATATTGGTTCATTTAGAACGATACAATCTGAAACGATTCAGTAACTTTTTAGCCAAAAATTCATCCAGTGTGACTGTGGAATAAATCCTTTGATACTGGACAGTCCTAGAGTCCTGTTGTTGTTGTTGTTGTGATGGTTTTGGCCTGAGTCAAGTTTTGTCCTAGTCTCTGTCTAAACATGCTGGAGAGGCCTGAGGCTTCTGCAGAGCTGATGTTAGCTTGATTAACCCTGCATGAGGTGCCTGGACGGCCGGCGTTGTGTGAAATCCCATGGCGCCTTAGTAGGTGGTTGGATAGATTTGTGGTGTTGCCGTGGTAACTTTACTTGACCTTTACATATCCTACAGACAGCGAGCGACTTATTTAGAACATCGCCGTCTTTGCAAAAGCCAAAGTGTTTCCACCGCAATGGTGTCTTGATCATTTCTGGCTCGCCGGCTTCTCCTCTGCCATCCGCCATGCTATGTTTTGTTGTCTGCTGGTGTGTGGCGATGACATCACAGACAGGCAGCCTGAATTGAGTAACATTTAATGTCTTTATCATTGAAAGTGCAAAAAAAACACATCCATTTAAAGTCTGCCGTGCTTAAATCCAATGTGTTATTTCCTAGTATGGATACAATCCATTTATTACCTTTAAAACAATGTTAGATTGATATGTCGTCAGGAAGGCCACCTAGCCGAGCACAGATCCATGTAGTCGGATCATAGGAATATAAATGTATAAATCGATGTAGTAGATGAATCGTTACACCCCTAATTCAAAGTGTTGGTTAGCTGGGGTCAGAGGTCAGGATCTGTTAGAGCACGTGTTGTCTGTGCTCCCAGCTGCACAGACTTCAGTCTTTGGTATCACCCATTAACACCATCGCTCTCATCATGCAGCACATTGAAGTCTATGTTGATGTGAGTCAGGCGACACACACGCTGTCAGTGCATTCTCATGATGTGTCCACGCATGCACCATCTCCCCCAGCACACACAGCTGAGCTCAGACTCACCTCTACAGCTCTCACTCCCAGAAAGAGGGTTCATTACTGCAGCCTGACCTCAGCATCTAGACACGCGACTGCTGGTTTCAGTCCCAGTGTGACCTTTTTGTGATTTTGTTGCCACTGAACGGTGTGATGTGAAAAGGTGAGCGGGTGTGTGTGTCATGTTTGCTGTTGCTTGGCTTTTATGTGTGTGTGTGTGTGTGTGTGTGTGTGTGAGGCAGTGTTTGATTGTATAATAACTGTCTGCTGTGTGTGTGTGTCAGTATGTGTGTGTGTGTGTAATGTGTCTTGCTGGGGGTTTATGTGTGGTGCTGTTTGTCCTCAAGGTTTTTCCCCCACAGTGACCCCAGAGGCGGCTCTCTGAGAGAGACAGAGAGAGAGAGAAAGAGGGAGAGAGAGTGCCTTTGCTGTCCCCTTACACCCACACACTAATCTCTATTCTGATATTGTAAACTCAACACTATCCTGTCTTCATAAAGCTGCTTTCAGCGCCGTAGTCCTTCAGACTGATCTGTTGTAACGCAACAACTCGTCAGATCAAAGGCACCACGTCTATCTGAGACTCCTCCACACTGTGTACTCAGAGAGATACTGTCCCTTCAGTTTACACCCTGGACACCACACACACACACACACACACACACACACACACACACACACACACACACACACACACACACACACACACACACACACACACACACACACACACACACACACACACACACACACACACACACACACACACACACTGATCACTTCTATATAATACCACACCAGGAAATTGGTGTCCGTCTTCTTAAGCCAACAAGAAAAAAACTCACCCTCTTTTTCTCTCTCTTTTCCAGGGGCCGAGGGCGAACAACATCGTGGTATTCCCCTTACTAAACACCCCCTCCCTCCCAAACACCCTCTTACTATCAACCCTCTCCCTTATCTGTTCCCATTTGAAAAAACACACAGAAAAAAAAACACACAATGAAAAAAAGCCCCCCCCTCCCCAACAATAAAAGAAGAGAACCCCAGAAGAGAGAAAAAAAGACAAAAAAGGAAAAAAAAAAAAAAAAACTTCTCCTGGACAGAGAGACTGACTGGCCGCAGTGTGCGATTGTGTGTGAGCGTGCGTGTGCGGAGGTTGATGCGGTCGCCCCCCTGGTAAGGTATATGTTGGCCATCGGGGAAACACGGTGGCAGGGTTCTTTGTTTTCGTTGGTTTGGAGGGAGGGAGTGGGGTTTACAGAAGATGATGGTATCTCAGGCTGCAGATGTGTCTCCTTTGGTCTGGCTGTGACCTCCTGTTTTTTTTACACCATCACCAACACAGCCCACCCACTCACCCTCCACCTCCACCACCAAAACAAGAAAAAAAATGTGTGGGGTAAAAAGGCAAAAAGAAGAAGAAGATACTGTATTCTTTTTTAATGTACCGTAGATATGTGAAGCGTCTGATAGCCAGAGTATTTGTTGTTGTGTTTTAAGTTCAAGTCTATCATTACCTCCTCTACCTCCCCCCGTTCCAACTCCATCTGTGTTGGCAGTCCTCTGCCGCCCCCCCCCCCCACCCCTTCACCCTGACCCTCCCTGCATTTTATAAGTCCTGCTTCCCGTCCCCCCCTCCTCTCCGGCTCATCACACCATGGATTGTGTTTTCTGTTGGCTGCTCTCGAGGCGGCGATGGACCTTCAGTGTTCAGTGCGATTGTTCATGTGCAGGTTTTTGTTCTCCTGGGTGGGGTCCCCCATGTGCCGCCTGTCCATCCGTCTCCCACCTCCACATGTCCACAGCTCCTTTTATTCCTTTGACAGCATCAATGTTTTTATTTTGTGCGCCCCGCATCCCCCCGACCCTTCTCCCCCCCTCCCCTCCTGTGCTCCCTGTCTCTCCCGTTTTGTCTCTCCCCCTCCTCTACCTCCCCCCTCCTCTCTTTGTATATTAGACCACTTCTTGTCGTTTCAGGTTTCAGGACCAGTGGAGGCTGACGACCCCTCCCCAGGTGGCGCCGGCCCCCCCCACTGTCTCCGCAGCGTCTCTCTCTCTCTCTGCTCCCGCTATGCACACTCACCCCATCCTGTCCGTGTGGGGGGGCGGGGGAGGGGGGCAGGGTGACCACAGGCCTGCTGCAGGGGGCATTTACTACAACAGCAAACGCTGATGATGCTTTTAGTCCCCTTCACACCTCAACTCACTCACACATGGATGACACACACACACACACATACACGCATACACACATACACACGCATACACACGCACATACACGCATACACACGCACACACATACACATACATGTTCAACACACACATGTTCAACACACACCACAGCACATTGCAGTACAGGCAGCACTTAACAGGCAGCCAACCCAACACATAATTTATATACGGAGCTGAAGACAGCTTAGCGGAGAGGCAGGCAAGTTTGTGTGAGAGTGAGGAGGCAGGACCAGAGACCAGTGTTTTTTGGGGTGCTCAGTACGGAACTTAAGGCGCCCCGTTCTCTGACAACGTGCAGTGAAGTCACGGCTTGTCTGAGGAAGGCAGACGAGCTAACGGCATTGATTATTAATTTAATACATGGAGTGTGCGGGAGCTGATGTTTTAGGGCTGGGGAAGTCAGGTGTGGGGTTTGTGTGGAGCCTTTTTTTTTCTTTTTTTGAAAGGGGGAGTGGGTTTGAACAAATGTTTTGCTTTTTTAATTTTTATTTTTAACCCATGAGTCTGTAATTAGGGAAAAAAAAAATAAAGACATTGTGTAAAAATGAGTCTGCGTATGTATTCTTTGGTGATCAAATCCACGTCTTCATGACTTCAGTCAGAGTATAGATCCTCCTGGTCAAACTTTACTCCAACAAGTGAAAGTTGTTCAGTCAGATTCTGACTTGAGTTAAAGTCCTGGAGTACTTGATTTTAAAAATACTGAAGTATTCAAAGTACTTCTTAAAATATCTCTAAACGTATTTTCACAAAGCACGAGGTCAGTCAAGAATGCATGGGTGAACATTCTGCTCCGTTCTGTTTCTCTAGAAAACATGATTTCATATCTAAAGAGTCTACCATGAAATCTAAACTAAGTAACTACAAGCACAGACAAGTTTCCAATGTTCCTCTGGAATCAAAGCAGTGTGTTAGCTCCAGACCTCCACATGCTTTCTCAGGTTAGATGCTGATGTTTTGGAGGCTGTGATGAAGTTTGTGTGGTAAACAGATCAGAGATTTACAACAATACAAACAATCATTCTTTATTTCAAAAGCTCAAACGTGGGTTTAGAATATGGCCGTGGTGCTCAGGTAGAGAATCATCATCCTTCTCAGTCACAGCCATCATCACCACGACTAAATGAACGCACTGATCTGAAGAACGTTTGATCTACGCTCAACCCAGGTACGAATACACCACTGAGACAAACCAAACACAAGGACACCAACAGTTTACGGTCTTTGGGATCTGATTTCAGAAAAGAAGACTCATCAGCTGACTTCAAAGATAAAGTAGAGAGTAACTAGAGCACTGATAGAAATGTAGAGGAGTCAAAAGGATGAGATTTGTCTTTAAATGGAGTCAAAGTAATAAGTACCCCAAAAAATACTCAAGTAAAGAACAGATACTCAAACACTGTAGGTACATTACTGCTGTATTTATAAATGTTTGGCGTCTGCAGCCAATCATAAGAACGTTATCAACACTGAATTACTTCATGGAGCAAGTCCTGAAAAACCCTGATTCATTCAGAAACCAGGCAACTTCCCCAGGGGACGGCATCAACTCCAGAGGCTTGACTCTTCATTAAAACCAAACTAAACATTAAGTATCTGTCGAGCCTTCAAATCTAAGATGCATCTTATCTGCACTACTGAACTATCACTAGCACTGATGGCTCGGCTCTGTCTGAGGAAGCATGACACTGGAACCTGAACAGCTTGGTGAAATTCAGCCGTTAGTTTCTCCCTCTGGTAAAGTCACTGAATGAGGTTTTAACAGGTCTGCACTTTTCTGTAAATGACATACAACATGAAAACACTCATGTTGGTCAGTCTGGTCCTTGCCAGCTCCACAAGGTCATGATTAGAACATGCACGGGCCTCTTCTGAGGTTCAGTTAGGTTACACTGAGCAGAACAAATATCTGTAGAGCAGGGCGTCAAACTAATTATAAACTAATTGTGCCACATACAGCCCAAGTTGATCTCAAGTGAGCCAGACCAGTAACATCTTAACATAATAACCTATAAATAAGGACAACTCTAACTCTTTCCTTTTGTTTTAGTGTAAAAAAGTAAAGGTACACTCAGAAAATGTTCACATTTCATGAACTATCTTTCTATAATAACAGCTGTTGTATTTTTCTCCATGATGAGTCTCATTGTGGGCCAAATATGATATTCTGTAAGCCCTGAAACCTGCTGTGAACACACCACACACACAGGTTACCCATTCACCTGACACACAGAGTAATGTTTACTGCAAAAGAACAGATAGATTATAATAATGAAGAAGGTAGACTATTCTGGACCCCTCAGCTCCAGCATGAACAGTGTTGTATGCAGGGGTGTAGTGTTAGTGTTAGTAGTTAGTGGATCATCTTATAGTGCTCTAAAAAGTCTTTATGAATCTCAACCGGATTATGCAAACTGCAAGTCATCTATTTTCTCACTTTGATTAAAAAAAGTCCTGGAGCGGTGTTCAGGTGCGCTCCGTCAGCACTATGATTGTGTGCGACCCCCAGAGGACAAATCTGAAATAGTAGTTACTTTTACTGAAACAATGGAGTTAAGGTCTTCTCTGTATGTTTGACACCCCTGCTGTAGAGGGTTAATCCAACAGGGTTTTTCGTCATGACTTTCGTAGCAGGAGGTACAGAAGAGGATTAGGTCCACTGAAAAATATTTTTTTATTGTTATTACTGAGAAAAAAGTCAGGATCCTGACTTTTTTCTCAGTAATAATAAAGAAATATTGATAATAAATAAATATATATATATATATATGACCTTGTTATTTTATTCTTCTTTCAGTGGCCCAGAAGGTCATTTATTACTGGTGTGTTCGTCACTGCCCTCTAATGGACACAAGTGAAACATGACACAAATACAGGAGTCAAAGTCAACTTTATTCACACACACTGAACATTCTAAAAGTCATCTGGGATTCATTACTGTAGTTTCACTGACTTATTGATAACTAAATCCTTTGATATAAACAACATGATGATGATCCTCTGATCCTCTTGCATCCCTGGACCCGGTGCTTCAGGTCTATCTTTGCTTCCTGAAAGCTGCAGGAGAGACGAGGAGATGATTAGTCACGTGAAGCGGACTCTGGGTCTGCTGAGTAGTTAGAGCAGGTTCTTTAATACGATCGGGTGTTTGTTCCCCTGCTCCTCCAGAGAACACGTGACGCTCCTGTGAGGAACTACATGGATGACATGTGCTTCGTGTTGCACTTGAATGAATACTTTGAAAAGCTGGATTTAGAGATCCTTCAGAGGTCCAGATCGATGAGAGGAGCCAGTATTTAGATGGTCCACTACATCACATCAATGAGACACATCCTGTCCCAGAGCGACGCAGAAAAACTAGTCCATGTATTTGTTACCTCCAGATTAGATTACTGTAATTCCCTTTTATCAGGCTGCCCCAATAAGTCTCTAAAGACTCTTCAGCTAGTTCAAAACACCACAGCTCGAGTACTGACTAGAACCAGGAAGAGAGAGCACATCTCTCCAGTGTTAGCTTCTCTACACTGACTCCCCATAAAATCTAGACCAGAATTTAAAATCCTTCTTCTGACCTACAAAGCTCTTAATGATCAGACACCTTCATATCTTAAAATGCTCACAGTGCCCTATTACCCCTCTAGAACACTACACTCCCAACATGCAGGCCTGCTGGTCCTACCTAAAGTCTCTAAAAGTAGTATGGGAGGTAGAGCCTTCAGTTATCAGGATCCTCTCCTTTGGAATCATCTACCAGTCAGGGTCCGGGAGGCAGACACCCTCTCTACTTTTAAGAGTAGGCTTCAAACTTTCCTTTTTGATAAAGCTTATAGTTAGAGCTGGATCAGGCTTGGACCAGCTCTTAGTTATGCTGCTATAGGCTTAGACTGACACACTGGGATCCTATCTCACCCCCTTCCCTCCAACCCCCTCATCACTTACTTTAACTCTCCCTGTCCCATTAAAGTTACTAACCATAGACCTTTCTGGAGTCCCTGAGCTCCTCCCTCTTTCTAGACCCAACTCGGTCGAGGCAGATGTGTGTCTAACATGAGTCTGGTTCTGCTCGAGGTTTCTGCCTGTTAAAGGAAGTTTGTCCTCTCCGCTGTAACTAGCTAAATACTGCGAGGTGCAATGTTCATGATGGATTAAGGTGGGGTCAGACTGAGTCTTATCCTGTCTTGGTGTTGGGTCTCTGTTCATAATTTGCCATAGAGTGGTCTAGACCTGCTCTGTGTGTAAAAGAGTCTTGAGATAAGGTTTGTTGTGATTTGGTGCTCTACAAATAAAGATTGATTGATCACATGGTGTGATCAGTTATTATAATCTGTGTATCAAAGAGATGACAGGACGTTCATTTTTTACTGTGGTTCTTTTTGTTCCCTCACCTTTTCTTTTGGTATTCTTCTTCATGAGTTTCTTCTTCTTCTTGGGCCGAAAGTTGTCTCCATCCTGAGCCGTACAGAGAGACAGTCAGCAGACACATTTAGAGGACACGTATAAAACAACATGCTGAATGCTGCACACAAAGTCTGTCTGCTGAAGTCGGACTTTTACAGAAACAGATCAGTTCCTCTTTGAGACAGTCAGCTGATTAAACCTCATGTTTGTGGAACAGTGCAGACTCCAAGGAGAAACCTCTCACCTGTCCTCCGTCGCCGCCCGTCAGTGCTGTGATGTCACCGAAGTGTGTGATACCACTCAGCTGGCCCGACATGCCCATGCCCCTCTTTTTGGAGTTCCTCTGATTTTTGGGCATGTTGAGACGCACCATCATGGACTCCTCATAATGTTTCCTGTGAAGGAAAGGAAGCGTGTTTTTTTCCACACTGACCCAGCTGACCAGTCTCCATGTTTCTACCCACTCAGCTGAAACTGAGTCTCACCTGTGTAGCTCCTCTCGGCCCTCGCGCGCGCTCTGGAAGTCTCTCTTCTCCCTGATCTCCTCAGGAGCGTCGCTGTACTGCTGCCTCAGCTCCTGGATCACAGAACTTCTGAGAGCGGCCCGCCGCTGCCGCTCCGCCTGAGCCTTCTTCTTGTCTGCTTCTGTCAAGTCCCCGTCTGCAGAGAGCGGGTCGTAAGGACCATCTTTATTTGATGCTCACATGCATTAAGCAGTGATAGATCAGAAACACTGTGGTTAACGTGCACACACAGCTGAGGCTTGTGACTTTACCGTAATGCACCGCAGCGATCTTTGGAGGCACGTATTTTCTTCCAAAGGGTGCAGCTTTCTTCTCTGAGGCTGTTTTATCCTCCGCCTCACCGTCAGACTCTTCAGACTCACTCAGCTGACGAGGGAGCAGATAAGAAAAGTCAGTCAACATGTTTTAACTGCTTCACCAAAGTACGGAGGGACTCGATCCTCACCTTGCTCATGAGGTTCTCAGGGTTGGGCCGTAGCTGCAGCGGGTCATTTTCAGCTGGAATGAACAGAAGCAGTGAAGTGATGAAGGCTGTTTGACCTCTTCGTCACATGTGTCAGTTAATTAAAATAAAACCAGTCTTACCCAGACTCCCGGTGACCGCCGTACGCACCAGTTTATCGATCTGGTACTTGAGCTTGTGATCGAGCGGCCGCATCTTCTCCAGGACCTGAGAGACAGAAGGAGACAGAGAGGCCGTCAGCTCGGCTGGATGAAGATGAAGATGAAGGATCATCGCTCAGTTTGCTCTCTGTGGTCTCTCACCGTTCTTATCGTGACCACTCTGTTCAAGGCTTCGTTGTCCTTCATTTTCACTCCCTCTGTCTTCAGGCTGATCAGGTGAGTGAGGTCTTGGAGGTAGAAGAGCAGCAGGTGATACCGCAGGTCCAAGAAAGACAGACCCTGGAGAGAGAGAGAGAGAGAGAGAGAGAGAGAGAGAGAGAGAGAGAGAGAGAGAGAGAGAGAGAGAGAGAGAGAGAGAGAGAGAGAGAGAGAGAGAGAGAGAGAGATACAAATTGTGTCAGAGAAACAAAACAAAGATGTATCCTGACCAAATACAGGCTGAGTGACCACCAGCTGGATATAGAGACAGGGAGATACAGACAGACATGGCTGCCCAGAGAGGAGCGTCTATGTGCTCACTGCTCTACAGGGGACATAGAGACAGAGATGCACTTCCTCCTCCACTGCAGCAAGTTCTCTTTACTAAGAGATGTCCACTACAGGGACATTACTACAATAGTAACAAACTTCCCAACATTAACCCCAGAAGAGAAACTGTCAGTTCTCCTGGGGGAAGGGTCAGCAGTTCCTCTGGCTGCTAAATATGTGTCTGCCTGTCACAGCCTGAGGGACGCACCATCCCATGGGGTTTGATTTTGGGTGGAGGTTTTGTGAGCGTGCCGCATCGGGTGAGGACATGGAGATATGCTGTATGGGTGACACCATCGTTCATTAATGCGTATAGAATATGTAATATATAATAATAATAATAATAATAATAATAATACCTAAGTTTTATATAGCGCATTTCAAGAACTCAAAGACGCTTTACAAGAGCGACAATAAATAAATACAATAAAGAAGATGATGATTTCAGATTTGTTACTATTGAGTTTTAGATAATTGGTGGTCATCCATGATTTTATTGCAGATAGGCAGGTGGGGAGGGTGGAAACAGTGGCAGCGCTGATTGTTTTGGTGGAAAGGTAGAGTTGGGTGTCGTCGGCGTAACAGTGAAATTGGAGTCCATGATGGCGAATGATGTGACCAAGGGGTAGGATGTACAGAATGAAAAGGAGGGGACCAAGCACCGAGCCTTGAGGGACACCATGGGTTACTGAAATGGAGTGGGATGAGCAGTTGTTAATGGAGATGAATTGCTGTCTGTCTGTGAGGTAGGATGAGAGCCAGGAGAGGGCTGAACCAGTTATGCCAGTGTAATGCTGTAAGCGGTGGAGCAGGATGGAGTGGTCGATGGTGTCAAAGGCTGAACTGAGGTCGAGGAGTAGGAGAATTGAGAGGGAGCCAGAGTCTGAGGCGAGCAGGAGGTCGTTGGTGACTTTGATGAGGGCTGTTTCGGTGCTGTGGTGGGTGCGGAATCCAGATTGAAATGTCTCAAGTAAGTCAGAGGGGATATGGTTGATATGTATGTGATGAATATAATATGTAATGAATATAGTGTGTGATTAATGTATATATGGTGAGTGTATGTGTTGTGAATATATATAATGTACTGTATGAATTTATGTGCTTTAGCAATAACATCTCTTTGTTCATGCCAATAAAGCAAATTTGAATTGAATTGAGAGAGAGAGAGAGAGAGAGAGAGAGAGAGAAATTGAGAGAGAGAGAGAGAGAGAGAGAGAGAGAGACAGAGAGAGAGAGAGAGAGAGAGAGAGAGAGAGGACTGATCATCTACAGCAGAGTGGGTAGGACAGTATTAATGGACACACAGGCTGTAATAATGCTCTGTTAGGATCGTCTGTGATTTTCAAACACATTCATGTTACTAAATCTATAAATCACTGTGTACAGGTGCATCTCATGAAATCAGAGTATCATGGAGAAGTTGATTTACTTCAGTGGTTCAGTTCAGAAAGTGAAACTCTTATAGACTCAGTTAAACTCAGTATCTCATAAAGTTAGTAAGTCATTAATATCATGGTCATGTATTGAGCTTCTGGTAGTTTTGGCACTGTGGGCAGGTGTAAGATGAAATCAGCGTCTCCTTGAAGACCTCTAACATCTCCTGGTAGACTCTGGACTTGATACTACTCAGAGGACCAACGACAGCAGATGACCTGACCCCCTAAACCAGGGGCGTCAAACTCATATCAGTTCAGGGGCCACATACAGCCCAAGTTGATCTCAAGTGAGCCGGACCAGTAAAATCACAACATAATAACCTATAAATAAGGACAACTCTACATGTTTCCTTTTGTTTTAGTGCAAAAAAGTAAAGGTACATTCTGAAAATGTTCACATTTACTGAACTATCTTTCTACAAAAACAGCTGTTGTGTTTTTTTTGTCATGATGAGTGTCATAGTAGGGCCGCTGCAGAATATGATATTTATTAAGCCCTGAAACCTGCTGTGAACACACCACACACACAGGTTACACATTCACCTGACACACAGAGTAATGTTTACAGCAAAAGAACAGATTATAATAATGAAGAAGGTAAAGTTGACTATTCTGGACCCCTCAGCTCCAGCATGAACAGTGTGCTGGACAGTGTCGTATGAAGAGGTGTAGTGCTAGTGTTAGTAGTGACGGAGCGCACCTATGACATACACACATGTATGGTAAGCACACACACAATGTGTGGCTCCTTTTGAAGGTTGTGGATCCAGTGCTCCTGCTGTGACAAGTTTACATATATGTAAACTTTAGTGTTAATTGGATCATCTTATAGTGCTCTAGAAGGTCTTTATGAATCTGAACCGGATTATGCAAACTGCAAGTCATCTATTTTCTCACTTTGTGGAAAGAAGCGCCGTTCAGGTGTGCTCCATCAGCCCTGAGGCTGTTTCCGAAACGGCCTGCTTCATACTACTTACTAATGTAGTAGGCAGGAGGTATTGCCTACTACATACTGCGTTTGAATTTAGTATGTAGTCTGACTGTTCTGTTCGATCTGTCACGCACATAGACTGTATAAAATATGGACGTAGTATCCGTGACGTCACCCATCTGTTCCTGAGAGCTGTTTTGAAGCAAATCGACGGCAGCAGCCATATTGGAAATGCGGAACTCAACTAGGCAGAGTGTGACGTAGTGTGAGTCTCTTAGCCAATGGCTGTGTGTTTCTGACCGGGAGTCACGTCAGTCATGTCCTTATTTGGGCAAAACTCATAATCTTAATATCCTCTTAACCGTCACGTTAGAAAAAAATTCACCCCCGTACAGTGTGTGCCATTAGAGAGATTAGCGTTGTAGGGCCAAGCCGTTTTTTGAACCAGGCTGTAAACATGTTTATTAATGCTGCAAAGATCGTCTTTTTCCCATTCATATCTATGTAGTTTCCGGTGTTTCTGCAGCCAGCCTCAAGCAGATTTTCGATGTATTGCAGTTTATAACACTTCCCCATTGGCTTCATCGTTTGAAACCGGAGTTTGCCTCTTGGTCATGCAGCATGCTGAGCCAGACTTCGCTGGATTTCCGGTTTCAGAAAGCGGAAGTAAACAACGGCGAAGCCGATAAATAAAATGCTTATTTAGCATCCATTTATGATTTAAAAAGTTAGGAAGTGGTTTATATGGAATTTGATAACTTTCACAGCACCCAAAAACGGATTTCCTCCCGTCAAAAAATGAGGAAAAAGAAAAAGCAGAACGAGCGCTGTGCATTATGGGAAACAGTACGCGAGGAAGACTGGTCCGATGCACACTGAGACATGTTCCTGAATCAGTAGACATCCGGGGAGTTTTGGCAAACTGCAGATTTTGCTCTTGTTCACATACTACACACTACATACTGAATTTTGGACATATCAGTACGTACTGCTAGTATAGTAGGCGATTTCGAAAACAGCCTATGACTTTATGTGACCCCCAGAGGACAAATCTGATATAGCAGTTACTTTTATTGAAAAATTGCAGTTAAAGTCTTCTCTATAATTTTTTCACTTTGCAAAGTCATCCCTAGGGCCGGATTGTAACCTCTGGCGGGCCGCCTGTTTGACACCCCTTCCCCTTAAACCATCACAAACTAAAGAGACCTCACTCTGGACTTCAGACACCTTGGACTCTGTGCCTCTGCTCTCTCCCTCCAGACTCTAGGACCTGGATTTATAAATGTAATGCTAACTTTCATCTTAAAGAGGACTTTGGAGCACTGAGGTACAGTCTAGTTCTTTGTTAGCCCAGGTAAGACTCTTCTGACGTGGTCTCTGGATCAGGAGTGATAAGAAGAATGTGACAGGTGTAGGCTGTTTCCGAAACGGCCTGCTACATACTACTTACTAATGTAGTAGGCAGTAGGTATTGCCTACTACATACTGCGTTTGAATTTAGTCTGTAGTATGAATGTTCTGTTCGATCTGTCATGCAGCATGCTGAGCCAGACTTCGCTGGATTTCCGGTTTCAGAAAGCGGAAGTAAACAACGGCGAAGCCGATAAATAAAATGCTTATTTAGCATCCATTTATGATTTAAAAAGTTAGGAAGTGGTTTATATGTAATTTGATAACTTTCACAGCACCCAAAACTGATTTCCTCCCGTCAAAAAATGAGGAAAAAGAAAAAGCAGAATGAGCGCTGTGCATTATGGGAAACAGTACGTGAGGCAGACTGGTCCGATGCACACTGAGATATTTTCCCAAATCAGTAGACATCCGGGGAGTTTTGGCTTACTGCAGATTTTGCTCTTGTTCACATACTACTTACTACATACTGAATTTTGGACATATCAGTACGTACTGCTAGTATAGTAGGCAATTTTGGAAACAGCCGTAGTCTCTGAAGGTGTCTGTGTGTGGAGGCTCTTGATGCACACATCATAGTTTACAACATTTAACTCTTTCTTGATATTCAGATTTTATGACATGCTGAGTTTAGGTTTTCATTTCACCATTTAAAGAGATACATGTTTTAAACTGACTTCATCAGATGAAACAGTCAGCAGACATCACAGTGACCCTGCTGTCTGCTGTCTGTGTTGATCATTGTAAAGCTCTCCTCACCTTTGAGGTCTCAAACGTCCCATCCTTGACTTTAGTCAGCAGCTCTCTGACATGAATGGTGACCAAGGCAACCTGGAGACAGAATAAGACAGCAGTTCAGTCTCTTGGAGCTGTGACCCTGATACAAACACCTGTGTGAGGGACACACTGTGGACTGATCTCAGATCAGCTGTAGCTCCTCTGTAACAACACAGAGCCTCAGTTCACCTCCTCCAGGTATCACCAGGTAACTCTCACCTGCTCTGTCAGACTCTTCAGCAGGCTCACCGCGTTGGGCAAATCACGTTCAACCAGATCCTGCCATGAAGAGAGAAACACATGAGATGATGATGAACCACAGCGTGGAGCAGCATGAAAACACAGCTGAGAGGCAGCTAGCGGTTAGCTGTTAGCATCAATCCTGTCATAACTTTAACCACAAACTGTCTAATGTTTCAGGGGGGATCAAGAGTCCACGTGAAGACTGAAGGAGGGGTTGGAAAACTAGTACAGAGAGTAGAAACATTATATATGTTTCAGTAACGAGCAGCAGCTCAGTGTACTCACGTTGTCCACAGGGGCAGCCATTTTGATTCTGCTGTGTACGGTGGACGCGAAGAGACAAAAGTCAAGAACTCCGCGCAGAGCTCCAACGTTACAGCTCCTCATACACTGTGATCCCTGAAATATCTGATGAGGATATTTAGAAATCTTAATAAAAACTAAACTAGTTTGCATTCCCAGGAACTCCCTCTGTGTTTCAACAGCTGTGTAAACTCCACAAACACTGACACGTTCAGCTGAAGGTCTCCAGTTTACAGGGTCACTTTTAAAACCGGAACACCGGGAGGAGAGACGCATTCACGGTGGGCTGAGAGAAGACTACTGTTACAAGCTGCTAAATCAAGAGAATCACAGCTTCTTCTTTTGAAAAGTACACACACATACAAAAAAGATAGAACAAATAAAAACTAATGAAAGAAAGAGAAATCAAGTGAATCACAGATGTGTGTGATGTTATTGTGGACAGAGGGAGGAATAAAAACACTGAGGTTAATCTACCAATCAGACACGTTCAGCACTGCAGGCCCAGGGTCACATAATACAGGGGTTCCCAAACCTTTCTCCAAGATAGAGGTGCCTGCAGAAAATGACCCTGCCTATATGAGCATGTGTCTGTGTTTCCTGTGCCGTTATGAATTAACCTGCTGCTGCTGATGCTTTTGATAATGAACTGTTCACTAACCCTAAACTTAGGATTCATCTGGAAACAAAGAAAGGCAGAAAACTCATTACAGATTCTATTTTCAAGTTTTTTTTTGCAAGTTTAGCTTCTATTTTATCAATTTCTTTTACTATAACAGGTACAATTTACGATTTTTAAATAACTTTAAAAACAAACTTTCTGGAAGACATCTCACGACCCCCCATTTGTGTCACGCGGCCCCCCAAGGGGTCTCGACCCACACTTTGGGAACCCTGACATAATACATGCCATCCATGAGGAAATAAGATACAGATACAGAAAACATATTACTGGTTTGTCTCTTCAGTCTGAGAGAGAGAGAGAGAGAGAGAGAGAGAGAGAGAGAGAGAGAGAGAGAGAGAGAGAGAGAGAGAGAGAGAGGAAGTGATGGTGAGATGATTAGAGGGACACCTGTCTAACTTCTGTCTTTAAGACCATTTTCACCATTCTCCCTCAAACTGTGAGGAGCCTGTAGAGCTGCCGTCAGTTCAGTCATGGTGAGTCCTCTTCACTTTATTCAGCCTCTGTGTTTATTCATCAAATATTAGCTACGAGTTTATACCTCAAAGAAGAAATTAAAGTAGAGGTTTGATTTTTCTCATTGTCTTGGGTCTATAAATCACAATAAGCTGATTTAAAGTATAAAGTTTAAAGTTTAAAGTATTCAGATTTTTTACTCTCAGTTATTTACATATATTTGATAAAACACTGGGCAGCCTACAGGCATGGTCACATCTTTCAGTGTATTTCATCTATCATTTGATTTTCCTCCTAAATTATGAATCTATATTTTTTTTTTCAGAAAAGCACAACTCAAGTGTACGTGTTTAGATTTCTTGTGTTGTCTGACAAATTGTCCAAACCTGAAGAATCAAGTTTATTATAATAGAGGACTTAAAAACCAACATGTACATACAGAGAGGACATGATCAGTCAGTCTATTCTACATTGTTTTGGTAAAACAGTAAACGTCTACTACCAGAAGAGTTCACTTTCAAAAACAGATAACTCAGTTTTTATAAATTTTCAAAAATCATATTTCTTTTTGATATAGATTCCTAATGAAGTTACATTTTCAAGTTATCTCTGATTAGTGAAGTCCTTTTGACTTAGTCAAAGCCACCCAACCTCAGTTGATTGATCAAACCAAAAGCTAGTGATAGAAAAAATGTGTTTTTTGAAACATTTTTTAAAAATTTAAAAGAGAGTTAACTCTTTTTCCAAATGAACTCTTGTATTTATGAAGTTCCTGTAAGGCTGCTTCTGGTTAAACATTCTTACTGAAGTCTTTAAATAAACTCAACTTATTTACTGAAGTAAAATCTGTCCTTTGTGACATTTCAGGATTTCTGTTTTAGTTTAAGATGTTCGGTTTCCCCCCGAGAGACATGAACAGAGAGAGTTTCTCTTTTCTAACAGGAGGAAAATATTACTCACATAAAAATAGACATGACACTTAAAGGTATTTAAAATGAGCAGATTTCTATCACTCTGAAGCTGAACAGGGATTTATGTGTTACTGTTACACAGACATGTAAGCAGCCTTTTGAGTTGTAGTTGGTCAAACAGAGTCAATCACTGCTTTATACGTTATAGAGGTGATCTTATGTTAAAGCAGGAATGGACATTTAACTTTAGCACTTAGCAAACTGTTATATCTACTCTGGTTACACCTCTTCACTGTGCTGTATCTGATCCTGCTCATTTGACTTATTATTTACACTGGATCATGACATGTTGATTTTATCAGACTCATTATTATATTGTTCTTTTTTAAACTCTGCCCTGTACGGTGAACATGAGTGCTCTGAAAGATGCCTTTAAATAAAATGTATTATAATAATAATAATAATGATGATAATATTATTATTATTATTATTATTATTGTTGTTGTTGTTTTTGTTGTTGTTGTTTTTCTTCTTCTTCTTCTTCTTCTTCTTCTTCTTCTTTTTCTTCTTCTTCTTCTTCTTCTTCTTCTTCTTCTTCTTCTTCTTCTTCTTCTTCTTCTTCTTCTTCTTCTTCTTCTTCTTATTATTATTATTATTATTATTATTATTATTAATATTCTTAGTGATGCAGCATAAAGAGAAATATTAACCTTTTTTAAACTCCTGCCTCCAGATGTCAGATTCTAGGGTGTCGTCTGTCATCCAGGAGTGGGCCAGCTCGTACCCGGGTCAGGTCCTGAATCCCAGCACCTCAAACCAAGCCGATTCCACCAATCAGCTGTCTCAGATGGACCTGATCCAGTACAGCCAGTCTCAGGGTCTGGTCCGAGGAGGCGGTGACGACAGAGTGGCCGAGCAGATCATGGGACTGTCTTACCTTCCGTACTCGACTTCCTGTATCAGCAACACGTCCAGCTCCGGGAGCACAAACCACCACCAGGGCCACAGCAGCACTGCACAGGTGTGTGTTTGAGGAATCACACACACACACACACACACACACACACACACACACACACACACACACACACACACACACACACACACACACACACACACACACACACACACACACACTCTAAACCCCTGACTTGTGTCTCTGTCTCAGGACTTCTCCTCCTTCCTCCTGCCGACTCTGCGGGCTCCCATGAACAAGAGGAGCATCAGCAAGGACAGCGCAGAGTACCGCCAGAGACGCGAGAGGAACAACGTGGCTGTAAGGAAGAGCCGGGACAAAGCCCGCAGGAGGATCCTGCTGACCCAGCAGAGGGCCCTGCAGCTGCAGGAGGAGAACCAGAAGCTGCAGATGAGGATAGGCCAGCTGACACAGGAGCTGGACACTCTTAAACACATCCTGTCACAGCGGCACCTGCATGGAGCTGAGGACGGAGCAGCAGGAGAGGGTAGTATATAGAACCCCCCTCACTGCTCCCCTGTTTATATGACCTGTTTTATTTTTATGTTACAGCTGACTGTTGGCATTACATCTCTCTTTAGGGTCCAACAGGCCTTCAAGACTCTGAGTGCAAGCTAATGTCTGCAGCTTCTCATCTCATATGTTTAATTCACATGTCTCTGTACACAGACACAATGTGCTTCTCTCCTCCATCTTTAAATGTTTGTTACAGTTTGTGTTGATGATTGCTTTAAAATAAGAAAAATCATGGTTAGAAATTAAATGTACAGACGGCAATCAGTGGTGGA
The DNA here is from genome assembly GCF_009762535.1 of Notolabrus celidotus. Taxonomy (NCBI): domain Eukaryota; kingdom Metazoa; phylum Chordata; class Actinopteri; order Labriformes; family Labridae; genus Notolabrus; species Notolabrus celidotus. The sequence goes on along the minus strand of NC_048288.1, from coordinate 1,804,602 downwards.
TGCATGGTTATAATGCTTTTTAGTAATGAAATCATCTCAAACGTGATGATTTTCTGATGTTGGTCTGAACTGAGTCGAGAGGGATTCATGATGTCAGTTTGTATGAAGTTGTGGGTTCAGCCCTGCACATTGAGGCTCTCTCTAAATGAGCTTTACAGCAGAGGGGTTTGAAAATGGAAGTATGAAGTCTACACTTGAAGAATAAAAACAGATGATGTCTGCTCAAAGTGAATGTAGTGTTTTAAAGTCGTTTTATTCTCTGTGTGAAGAAACCAAAGAATGAACAGAAACCTGCAGAGAGTGTTTCAACATCAAACTCAGAACATGATGTTACAGAAAGGTGGATGAACAGTACTGAAGATGTTAGAATAACATGCACAAAATAAAGCTCACATTTTTACACACAGAAGACGTCACATGGTGCTGAGAGCTGCAGGAACTTCAGGTGCCTTGCTGTCAGAGCGTGAAGAAGCTGACTTCTTCACTCCGGACTGATTTGATTACATGTCACAGAGTTACTTAATCCTCTACCTTTAACTTCTTGTCACCGTCAGAGATAATTGTAAGTGTTGTTGCCCAACAAGGTTACACAAGAGCCTGTGGTTTGAGGGCCTTAATGAAATCTAAGTCTCTCTCAGTAAACCAGACTCTGGTGCTGGGATCATTTGATGCAGTTTTGATTCACATGTAAAGATTTAAGCTTTTTTAATGTTGGACGTGTTTTATATTTCATTGAAATACAACTTAAACAAACAAAAACTCGGTCTAATGTTTCCTCAAAAGAAAACAACAGTGTTTGTGTCTGATTCAAAAACAAGAAACCGTGAAAACATGCAGAATATGAACTTTAAAAGATATATATTTATATAATATAATATATCATATGTGTGCTTTTGGTGATAAAGTAGCTTCAGGGTTCCTTAAATAGCCTATCAGTGAAAACCAGAAGGATCTGCTTGCAGGGAACTACTTTAAATACATTTCTGTGATATAACCTCAGTATAATTTACTACGTGCTTCTTACATCAGGCTGCAACATGCCGTGCACCTGCCACATTATTTACCATAAGCCGTCTAGCCACAGAAACGGACATCATGCCATGGACCGTTGTGCACCAGCGGTTTCCCTTTGTGGGATGGCCAAGATTTCAACACAGCAGAGGACAGAGATGAGGAGCGCAGAGATAGTATCAGTGTTACGGGCTGCCAGGGCCTTCCTGTGGCTGTGATGGTAGTGAAGGGACCAAGAGATAGGGGACTGACAGGAGGCAGCAAGCCACACAGGGTTTTTTTTTCTTTGTCATTGCCCAAACAATAAGTTATAACATCTGGAAAATATTCACAACACTATGAGAGCAACAGAAGGGGTGATAGTCCCTGCATCCTGTGCCAGAGATCACCGATCATGTGACTTCAATACCAACACAGAAAGCAAAGTCAGACTGATATCATCCTCCTGTATCCTCACAGCAGTTTAACACACACTCTGGTACAGAGTTCTGTGTTGATAGAGGACTGACATACCGCCTCCTGCCTGTGTTATTGTCATAGTATTGGGCAGTGCATAATGACTTCTTGTGTGGCCGTGTCTGTTGAAATGTCCAACTCTGACTTGTGGAGCAACTTGTGGTCCCAGGACTGCAACATCTCCGCAGAGTGAAGAAAGACTGTATTTCACCCGATCCTCAGCGAGTTACTCAACAGCAGCAGAACCCAGACCAGCCTCACAGAAACCGCTCTGCTCTCTGAGCTCTGAGCTCTGAGCTCTGAACTCTGAACTCTGAGCTCCGTCCTCATGACAGCCAACACTTCAGACTCCAGAGCAGGGAGTGATGTTGGAACACTGCAGGAACGTTTGTTCAGGAGTGTGAAACTTTACTTTCTACCTTTATGTGGACACTTCAACTTACCTTCAGTTACACACGCTCACAGCTAGAGGCGCCGCAGCAGATCTGCCCTCAGCTTCAGGTTCCCACCGACCTGTCAGAGTCCCTCACAGTGACGGTACAGAGACAGTCTGTAGGGCTTCTCACAGCAGGTCTGACTGCTCGTCTGCTGAATGTCTGAACACTCGGTTTTCCTTTTGTTGCAGAAGGAAATTCCCCGGTGCATTTTTCTGCTCGCAGTGCTTTCAACACTTAAGATTAAGAACACTTAAATAATCCCACAATCTAATCATTAGGTACGTTGGAGTAAATACTACAGCTGTGTGACACCTAGCATTAATAAGGACACTTTCTCTGTGAGCTTTATGGAAATGTTGAGAAGGCCCCAATGATTATGATTGTTCTATAGATATGTTTGAATCAGTTTCTACCTTGATGAACGTGATCTCTGGAACAATGTGGGCACAAGGGGCTCCTGAAGGGTTTGATGGGTGTGATAAATATCATAATAATAATATAATAATAAAAATATCAGAATATTCACACATGGTATGTGGCCATTCATCCTGTAACTCTGCCTTTTGTCATCAAGCATGTAGACTCTACATGCATTGAGTGGTGATGATGATGATGATGATGATGATGATGTCTCTTGACTTATGATGTTTTTATTTCTTTTTAATAATAATAATAATAATAATAATAATAATAATAATAATAATAATAATAATAATAATACATTTCATTTATAACACACTTTTCATTTCAAGAAATCTCAAAGTGCTTTATTAATTTTTATTTCTTTATTTCTTTATTTTTAAATAATAAAAATATATATTATTTTATTTATTTATTTATTGTTATTTTATTTAGGTTTATATTGAATAAGTATTTTATTTATTTATTTATTTGTATACTTGATGACAATGATGATGATGTCTCATGATTTATGATGTTTTTATTTATTTATTTTAATGAATTATTATTTTTAATTTATTTTTCGAATTTATTTGAATTTATGTATTATTTATATTTGATCTATTTTATGTATTTATTTATTTTTATTTTATTTATGTTTTATTGATATTTTATGTATGTATTTATATGCTTGATGATGATGATGATGTCTCATGATTTATGATGTTTTTATTTAATAATGAAATAATTTATTTTATTTATATATTTAATTATTTTTTTTTTAATTATTTTATTTCTATTTATTTATTTATTTATTTATGTATTTATTTATCGTCATTTTATTTATGTTTAATTTTTTTTATTAATATTGTATAAGGAGGTCCTCATAACTACTATTTGTAGTTATTTATTTATTCTATTTATTTTGTATTTTTTTATTTTTTTTATTTCTCATGTTTCATGACGTCTCGTGAAGGTTTTAGCCTCTACATTGTACAGGCTAAACGCTTTATGAGACATCTTATAAGGAGTTTCCTCTTATCAATACACTGTCCTTTTTTATTAAGAAGCACCTAGTTTCTACTAAATCAAGGTGCAACAACACATTTAAGAAATATGTTCCTATATTAAAATGAAAAACACATGATCTTATTTTTAAAAAGGCACAAATAAAAAAAAGAATCAACTAATGTAAACAAAGGGAACACAAACAAAGTTATCTCAAATGCAAATCCTCATAAAACAAATTCAATAAAGGCGAAGTCAGTAAAAGAGCAAACTTATAATCTAAACACAGATTAATGGACGAGACAGAAGAAGGGCCATATCCATGCACAATGAAGATAAAGCACAAGTTAATATTTAAAATCTATCAATCTTAATTTATAGCGCCAAATCCCAAAATACAGAGCAGGTCTAGACCATACTCTATGTTCTATTATTAACAAAGACCCAACATCAAGACAGGATCAGATCCAGTCCCATCTTACAGACAGGACTCAGTCTGATCTCATCTTAATCCACCATGAGCAGAGCACTTTGCAGCATTTAGCAAGTTACAGTGGCAAGAACAAACTTCCTTTAACAGGCAGAAACCTCCAGCAGGACCAGACTCATGTTAGACACACATCTGCCTCTAAGTCTGAGCATGATGGAACTTGTCTCGGTTATTAAATGTCTTTTATTCTCATTAACAGGGATCCAGTCCCTGATGGTGGATCACAGGAACATGGTGGATTTCTTTTTCAGTTCAGTGTTACAGGGAGACAGTGTATTGTGACGTCACATGATGTTCCCAAAGGGGTCTATGTATAATATGTATATAAATAATGTACAGACTCAAAGATGATGTTGTGCAGATGTGAAACATTGGATGTAAAGGGGGGTCATGTCCTCAGGCGTAAACTTTGGAAATCAACATTTATTTTGAACTTTGCTTGTTTTTTTGGTTGTCTATTAAATAAGAATAAATCATATTTTACACAGTCCTAAATCAATCAATCAATCAATCAATCAATCAATCAATCCATCCATCCATCCATCCATCCATCCATCCATCCATCCATCCATCCATCCATCCATCAATCAATATTTATTTAAACATTTCCTTTCATACAAATCAAATGAAGTTCAAAGTTCTTTACAGCGGCTGAAAACAAGAAAGAAGCAGAAATAAAATAATGGCAAGACAGGATTTTAAAATAGAGACTAATGCACACAGACAACAATCAAATATGTGTAATTAAAATAAGTTAAAGCATCAAATTAATATTAAGAATATAAATAGTTAAAAAAATAAAATAAAAATAAATACATATTTAAACAAAAAAAAATACAGTATATATAAAAAGTATAAGAGTTGAAAATAAAATAAAGGGTAAAAATGTCAATAAAACTGAGTAGATAAATAATAAAAAACAGATAGTTAAGATTAATTAAATAATAAAACAACAATAAAATCAATATAAAACATTAAAGTAATACAGTTGATAAACTCCTACATTAAAGCCAGACTGCATAGATGAGTTCTTTAGTTCAAGATTAAAAGAGGAGGCAGCTTTGATTTTATGGTGACTGTCTCTGTATGGAACCGATGTTATCTTTCTTTAGAGGGGAAGTGGCAGCCATCATGGCTTCACTGTGAGGCTGACAGAAACACACAGTCATGACAGGACACCGTGAAAACATGAGGTCATGATGAGTGTCTGTTAAAGGGCAGTGACAGAATGAAGAGCACAGAGGGACGACTCACAACATCCAAGTGTCTCACAGGAGGGTCTGTGCTGTCCTGAAGAGAAGAGGACATCATATCATCACGGGCTCACACTGTGTTAGCGCCACCAAGCGGTCAAAGCAAGCATTACTATATGACAGTTCTCCTTTAAATATTGGGAAGTGTTTGATAACAGAATAATTAACCATATCAGCGCCAACATGTAATCACTATAAAGAGAGTGTTCTTGGTGTGTTTTAGGAGGCTTCACTTTGAGGGAACATTATGTAGTCCTTTAAGTCTTTCCATAAAACATGGTGGCTGCTCGTTATACTCATCAGTGCTGTATGATCCTGTGGGATACTTTAATATGACTCATGAAACCCTGCCATGTATCCTGATGGAATAAAAGCCTTTCTTATTAAACAGTGAAGTTAGAGTGCAGCACACCTCCATGATGGTCTGTGCTCGAGGCTCCACCATGCGGCAGAAAGCCGCTCCTCTCCCATCAGCGGAGATAGGAAAAGAAACAAGATGTCTCACTCTGGCGAGGATTGTGAAAATGTCTCCTGCTGCCAAAAGGGTTTGATGCATAAAGGAATACAATCCACATTTCAGAAGTTGTTATTGTAAGAGTTAGGAGACTATTGATTTGATGTCTTTATTTCTAACATGTAAACTCATAACTTATCTTCATATTTACACATCCAATCAAAACAAACCCTCATGATTAGCAATCAATCAATCAATCAATCTTTATTTGTATAGCGCCAAATCACAACAAACGTTATCTCAAGACGCTTTTACAAACATAGGAGGTCTAGACCACACTATGTCAAATTATGAACAGAGACCCAACACCAAGACAGGGTAAGACTCAGTCTGACCCCACCTTAATCCACCATGAGCATTGCACATCGCAGTATTTAGCTAGTTACAGTGGTGAGGAAAAACTTCCTTTTAACAGGCAGAAACCTCAGGCAGAACCATACTCATGTTAGACAGCCATCATGCCTCGACTGAGTTGGGTCTGGAAAGACAGATAGAGGGGAGTAAGAGAGAGAGGTGATAGTGATGAGACGAGTCATAGAAGCTGTTGCCGCTGGAGTCCAGCACGTCCGTATCAGCTGGAGTCCAGATCGTCCACAGCAGGAGGACATCAGCTCTTCCTCCTCCCTCTACCTCATGAGATCATTTCTTTATATTTATTCTTTATACTTGAGTTGTGTTGCAGCATTTTAGCTCCATATTTGGACTACAGGAAGGAGCAGTTAGATGTGATAACCTTTTATTAATGACTGTGCAAAGATAAGACTCTTGAATATGAATAGACAGTGGTGGAAAAAATGTTTTGGACACCCCGTGCATTTGTGAAATATTGCATTAAGAATCACTCGTAGGTCTTCAAGTGCAATTTCTTTTAGTACAGTCACAGCCAAAATACTAAACAAATCCAGTAAAAACTTAAAATTGATGGTTCCATAAAAAATAGTACTGGGTCATTTTGGTACCAGTGATCCACTAGTGAAGGTTGTGCTTTTTATTAAAATACAAATTTTTTGTTGCCGTGCTTCGTTTCTATATAAAGCCAGCACATCTGAAAGTTCTTCAGACACAAAAAGTGCTAAAACAAGGAACCTAATGCAGAAACACGCCTGAAGATACAGACTCTCAGCCAGGACGGGTACAGCTGCTGCCAGATAGCCAGGAGGTGCAGCTGCAGTCCTTCAGCAGTTACACTCTGCAAATACAGATGAACTAACAGCTTGGAAGACAAACCAAGATGTGGGCGTCCAAGGGTTTCTTCAGCAAGAAATGACTACACCCTGATCCACATGTGCAGGGAAAACCGCTGAATGACATCACAGGAGCTTCAGCAGCGGAGGTCAAACCAAACTGGTGTCCAGTGTTCCACTCGCACTCTACGTGGACGAATTTAAGATCATGGCTTAAGGTCCTACAAGGATGTCAAGATGCCCCTGATCAATGAGAGACAGAGGTTAGCCCGGCGGCGTTGGACCCAAGCACACAAGAACTGGACAGCCAGGAACTGGAAGAAGATTCTGTGGTCAGATGAGTCCAGTTTCCAGCTTCATCCTCCTCCTGCTAATGTGAGGGTACGCAGAAGGCCAGGCATTATCTCCAGCATGTACATACCTACTGTCGAGCATGGTGGAGGCAGGATCCTGGTTTAGGAAGGATGCATGAGTACTGCTGGGGTTGGTCATTTCATTGTCTGTGATGACACATTGAACTCTGCCAAGTATTGTGCCATTCTCCAAACCCACATGCTCCCTTCTGCACATGCTCTGTTCCATCGAGACAAAACTGGATGTTTCAACAAGATAGTGCCCCTTGCCACATGTCCAGGACCAGTAGAACCTGGCTACTGGAGCTCAGTATCCAGGTCTTAGAGGGGCCAGCTCAATCCCCGGACATGAGCCCCATTGAAAATCTGTGGTGGATTATCAAAAGGTCTGCTTCAAAGTGCAAACCAGAGAATTTAGAAGAATGAAAAGCAGTAATTCAAGAAGAATGGGACAAGATAACCCCTCAACAGAGTGAAGGCTCGTGGGGAACATGCCATGATTAGAGCTCTACTGCGTGCTAATGGCAGGACTACTAAATATTAATCTGATGATGGGATGGTTCATTTATTTTTTGTTCAGTTTTGAACACATTCTCTGTTATTTGTTGACTTTGATACCATCAATGTTGAGAACTGACATATTGAAACTGTCAGTAATTTAGTTTTGTTGGTTTTTCTTTTAAACAATAAACGAAAAAATAGAATTTGTATTTGTCTGTGTCTGTCTAATGCTTGAAATACAAAAAAGATTTTTCCACAAATATTTCATGACAATATTGGAGATTGTATAACATTTTAAGAGTGTCTGAAAACTTTTTTCCACCACTGTAGATAGTACTTGTTTGGTTGTTTATTTTTTTTGTAGTCCTCAGAAGATCACAGAATAAAACATG
>NC_048288.1:1781604-1791604 GCF_009762535.1 Notolabrus celidotus | reverse complement strand
TCAGGTGATGCACAGGTGACGGTGTGACTGTGAGCGTGTGAACACAACACTCCAACCCTGCAGCCTGTTGCACCAGCTGTGTGTAAGTTCAGAGATGGCCTAGTTTAAACGTAACTTCTCATTCAGTTACAACTTGATTCTTACACTTGGCTCCTAGTAGGTGTGAAGGTGGGATGATTTGGAGGATGAGGAGATACAGAGGGTTCACCCAGATAGAGTACTTCGGCAATGCGTTGTCTGTGAGAGATTACATCCTTTGGAAAGATATGATGACCAAGATTTGGAGTCCTGAGTATTAATGGATGTTGTAGTTGATAATTTCACCCCTCAATGTCACTGTTATTATACATACACTGTAGATTAAGGCTTTAGGCTTTAGTTATCACCTTACTATGACACTTTATTAAGACTTACATACCTCCTGTTGTTGTTCTGCAACAGTAACAGAAGTTTGTTTCCCCTGTTGGTCAGCTCTGAGTTATTTATACAGTTACTATGTTACTATGCTTTCCTCTGATTGGCTGCTGGAAGTGTAAACGTCATATCTGAGACAATGTTTTGTTTAGTTTGGACGTTACGGTCTACTAGTTAAGATGAACCTTACGTCTCTGTGGTGCAATCAAACAATGACACAACTGAAGTTACAAACTAACTAGTTTCAACGTGTGGTTTAGTGAGGACTTTACACCCTAACTTAGGACACAACTTATACACAGCTGGTACAACAGGCTGCAGACGTTGAAATGAGTTAGTTTGTAACTTAAGTTGTGTCATTGTTTGGTTTCACCACAGAGACGTAAGGTTCATCTTAACTAGTAGACAGTAACATCCAAACTAACCAAAACATTGTCTCAGATATGACGTTTACACTTCCAGCAGCCAATCAGAGGAAAGCACCAATTTTGATGCATTGTTATCTTTCTCGCCTAATCTTCTCAGAACTGACCAACAGCTGAAACAAACTAAAGTAAGTCAAATCAACTTTATTTATATAGCAGGTTTAAAAAACAATCACAGTTGGCCAAAGTGCTGTACAAGCTTAAAGCTTAAGGTAATAACTATAGCCTACATCCTTAATCTACAGTGTGTATAATAACAGTGACATTGAGTGGTAAAATTATCAACTACAACACATGTTAATAATCAGGAGTGCAAATTTTGGTCAACATATTTTTCCAAAAGATGTAATCTCTCTAAGGGTGAGCCCGACTAAGGATTTGCTTAGTCGAATCTGATTCATCAGATTTTGCCCATAGTCGACGAGTAGTGGAATGTGTGTTGTTTTTCCTTATTGACCCAAAGTCTGCATGATGGTGACCTCATGACAATATTACACATAACCATTTACAATTAAGAGACTCGTAGCTTAAAGGTGACATATCATGCAAAATTGACTTTTTAATGGTTCTCTACCAGAAATATGTGTCCCTGGCATGTCTACAAACCCCCCGAGAATGAAAAAAATCCATTCTGCCCCTGTTCTGATTTCTCCACCTTTCTGTAAATGTGTGTGAAACCAGCCGTTTCAGACTTCCGTGTTTTTGTTACGTCACAACAATATCCGGTCTGTCATGGAGTCAGAGCTCGGAGCTTGTTCAGCCCATAGACTGTATAAAATAATACTGAATCCCGCCCCCGTTTTTCATTACCTGCACAAATGTGTGCTAACAAGGAGCTTAGGAGGGAGGCATGCTAGTTGTAGGCTGTCTTAATAAACACAAAGGTCGGTTTTACTCCCCACGTCTGCAGATTTGAAGATCTAGTGGATGATTTTTATTTGTCATGGATAAGTGCTAGCGCTAATTAGCATAGCCACATAGCTATATGTTCATAGCTGTAGCTGTGTACCAAGACACACATCTACATACTGATAAATAAAACAACAAGAAACACTAAATCTGTGACCAATCCTTCAGAAAGGTCCAGCTGCCTTTCTGGCAGAGGTCGGTTTTACTCCCCACGTCTGCAGATTTGAAGATCTAGTGGATGATTTTTATTTATCATGAATAAGTGCTAGCGCTAGTTAGCATAGCCACATAGCTACATGTTCGTAGCTGTGTACCAAGACACACGTCTACATACTGATAAATAAAACAACAAGAAACACTAAATCTGTGACCAATGGTTCAGAAAGGTCCTGCTGCAGGCGCCTCTCCGTCAGGATCAGATTCTGGATCAGATTCAGAGGGTTGAAGTAACGTGATCTGTGAGCAGCCGTGTATATTCAGCCAACATGTAAACATTAGATCAACATGCTGGACAGCCGAGGCACATCCACTTCCTGAGGGGGCGTGGTCAGAGAGAAAACAGAGTGTTCTGAGGAGGACTCAAGAAGAGGGTTTTTCAGGCAGACCAAAATCTGATTTCAAAGTGTTTTTTTGAGCATAAACTTTAAAGACATGTTTTGAGGACCTCTTAGACCAATATATATTGATGAAAAAAGCGTGATATGTCACCTTTAAAGTAAAAGGGACAACAGAATATTATAAGTATAAAACTTAGATTTTTTAAATCTATATTGCAAAAACAACGAGGTGATGAAGGAGAGAAAACTCAAATAAGGCCACCATCTGTTAAACATGGAACAACGCTCCACTATAGAATAAGGAATCAGGAGATATTTAAACAGCGTTCACACAGAGGAGAGCAGCACTGTGGAGGGTAGTTTGTCCAACTTAAGGCTAAACATTTGTATAATATTCAAAATCAAACCTGAACCAGCTAAAGGGTTTTTAAATCTCTTAACAGAACCTTTTAAAACAGTCTTTCATCGCGTCTTTGTCCGCTTGAGTCTTTTCAAACTGTACGTGATGAAAACCATCGTGTGTACGGGCAGAAGTGCGCTCCTTGCTCTGTTGACTGTAAATCCTGTCTTTGAGAATATCCTCTCTGATGGTGTGGAGGTGGATGGGATGCTGTGGATTGTTTTTGAGGCTTCAGACAGCTTTGGGTATCCCTCCTGGTTCTTTTGGCCCCGTACAGTTTTTGTGTGGTCCGGTAATCCTTGATCTCACAGCCCTCTTCATGAAGCTGCTCCTCATCTTCATCACTAGTTTTTTAGGATCAACTGAAGTTTTATTTCTGACATTTTGAGCTGCTATGAACGTCAAAAGATTTAAAGACCAGCTGAGGTACGTCTGCTCCACAGGTCCCGCTAAATGGGAGAGTCCACCTTTAATTACCAGGGGAGATTTAATTACCACTTTAAGGAGATTTAACACTTCAAGAGCTGTTCTCAGAGTTACATTCAATAAGTCTATATTTATATCAAAGTAGGATATGAGACACTGTTTTTACAGGAAACAGGAAAATAATGTAAAATTAGACATTGAGCACCCCCATGGTTTGAATGGAATGATCCACGTTTCATATGCAAATATTCGACTATGAGATTGGCAGTCGACTAAGGCTCGTTAGAACGAATCGTCCAATATTCCACTATTTGGGGTCACCCCTAAATCTCTTACATATATCACGTTGCCAAAGTTATAGCAGGGAGAACCTTCTGTATCTCCTCATCCTCCAAATCATCCCACCGTTCCAAATGACCCACCATGTCAACCGGTACTCTACGGAGGACTTCACACCTACTAGGAGCTAAGTGTAAGAATCAAGTTGTGACTTAGGCTGACGTTGGAACTATCTCAACTGGTGCAATGGCCTAAACATTAGTAGAGAGTAAACTCATCCTAAATGAGAAATGACATTCAAACTAGGCTACGTTTGAACTTACACACAGCTGGTGCAACAGGCTGCTGGTCTGCAGAAGCTAAAAGGACTCCAGACTCATTGATCATCAGTTCTTTTCCTCCTCGTACTCTCAGCTCGTCTGCTTTGAACCACATCTCTAATGTCACTTCTTGGTCTTGATGTTTTTCTCTTTTCTTCCACAGATCTCTTCGGCTCCTCCTCCCTCTCTCTTGGTCCAGACCATCACCACCACCGCCTCGCACCTGTTATAATGACATCCCCAGACTCTCCCCCCCTGGTTTCCCCTTCCCCGTGCCCTGCTCCACCTCCATCCCTCCCTTCCTCACCCGTGCCATCCTCCCCAGCACCCTCCTCGTCCTCCCTGCCCGCCCCACCCTCACTGCCACCCACAGGGGAGGTGATGGTGCTGGCTTTGGGCAGGAAGAAGCAGAGGGTGCTGATTGCTCTCTCCATCCTTCCCAACCTCTTCCTGGCCTTCCTGCTCTCCTCGGACCCCCTCATCACCCTCTCCTCGCCCCACCACTGTCACCTGCCCGGGCCCTTGCCGTCTCCTGAGGTCCTGAACGCTTCTCTACCTTGGGAAAAGGGGGAGAGGCCGGGGGACAGCGGGGGCTTGTCTCAGTGTAAGCAGTATGTGAACGGGAGCCACTCACCTGTGGTGGACTGCCAGGCCGGCTGGGACTACAACGTGACGGAGGGACTGAGGAACAACATAGTGACCGAGGTAAAGCTCTCAGTTTGGACTTCTTCCTGGTGATGTATGGTCTCAGGGTCTTAATGTGCTGAAAAGAGTGTTTCTATTTAATCCTCAGGGGTTCCTGCTGAGCATGCAGCCTTCCTCTCTGCAGCGGGCTGCTCATATAAATACAGCTGCACATACTGCACCTTTAAGGTGGACTGGGATTACTCTGGTGGCTTTGAGCAGCCCTTATTTTTTAGATTAGGCGTTGCTGTGAAAAATGTACATGTTGACTGTGTGTAGTACTTACATTTGAGACTGGTGTAAAGAGTTGAATCAGTGTGTGGCTGTTGTTTCATCCACAGTGTTGTTAGAGTTAGTCTGGACCACAGATACCCCTTTTTGACCGAGGCAGTTTCAGGGCCGGTTCAGAGACTGAGCTCAATTGAGAACCGTTTTTTCGTCTTTCAACACGAGTGAACCGGCTCCAACTCTTTGCTGATCTAGAATCGCGAACCGCTTACGTCAGGGGTGTGGGGCATGGGGCGGTGTTATTAAAAACACAAACCAAACGTGTTTCCGCCATTGTAAAGAGACGGGGTTTGAGCCTCCTAGCCAACAACCATGTGTTCCCACCTGTTAGTCAAGTCAGTCATGTCCTTAAATGGGCAAAAACTTGTAATTGTAATATCTTCTGAACCGTTGCGTTATAAATAAATCCACCCCTCGTACAGTGTGTGCCAATAGAGAAATTAGCTATCCAGACCTAAACTGTTTTTTGAACCAGGCTGTAAACATGTTTATTTCTGCTGTAAAGATTGTCTCTTTGAATGGGTGTGTATGTGGTTTCTGGTGTTTCTGCAGCCACCCTCTAGTGGACACTTGATGAACTGCAGTTTACAACACTTCCACATGGGCTTCATATTTTGAGACCGGAGGTTGCCGCTTGGTTTTTCCTCATGTAAGGCGGATGTCCATATTTCCACATTGATATTAGCCAACACATACGTTGCTTTAGTAGGTAAAGATATTCAGCTTTGTAAAGCAGAGCGAACTCAGATGCAGCTTTTATTTGACCTTTCAGAAACAAAATGTTCCAGTGGTCACATCCAGCTTTGTTTACAGCCTTTAGATGTGATGGGATTAAGGAGCTGGACCTGTGTGAGTATGGGTTTGAAGTTGTCTTACACACTGGGATCATGACCCTCCTCTCTGATGGTCTGAATGGATGTGATCATGGTTCACCAGCTCCTGAGTCCATGTGATTGCAGGTTGGATTTGATCAGTAGGGATTGTTCAGTTATAGCTCATTGAGCAAAGGATGCTCCTGCAGGAAGGGGAATTTATTAAAGGGTCCATCTGAGATCAGTTTGAAGTGGACAGAGACATACTTTTTGTAAACACTGATGTCAGGACAGTAGAGGAAAACTCCTCTTACAGACTGTTAAAGAAGAGCTGGTGCAACACAGAGGTTAATATGATCCAATGAGGGGATTCAGTGGAGAGCTACTTTCATACATAACACTGTGGAAACATCAGATGCAGCTGCTCACAGGAAGCACCAGTGTGTAAATATGATATCATCATTTCTCCTCCGAAGTCCTGAGTACTACAGGAGATGTGGAACCTGTTGAATGAAGCTGTTTGGTGTTGATGATCTGACTCCTGGTTTTCAGCTGGTGAAGAAGAAGACTACACATTTTAAAACAAATCCACATAAAACCTCTACGTGTCTGTGATGTTGAAGCGGTGACCTCTGTATCCCTCTCCTCTGCTCAGCTGGAGGCCACATGCTTCAGTCACACCACCCTCAAGAATCTGTGACCAAAGTGCTAGACATCACGCTGCATTGTGGGTAATAAAGGGGGCCCGCCTCATCAATTTAAATCAATCTTTATTTATATATTGCCAAATCACAACAAATGTTATCTCAAGACGCTTTTACAAACAGAGCAGGTCTAGACCACTCTATGTTAAATTATGAACAGAGACCCAACACCAAGACAGGATAAGACTCAGTCTGACCCCACCTTAATCCACCATGAGCATTGCACCTCACAGTATTTAGCTAGTTACAGTGGAGAGGAAAAACTTCCTTTAACAGGCAGAAACCTTGAGCAGAACCAGACTCATGTTAGACAGCCATCTGCCTCGACCGAGTTGGGTCTGGAAAGAGGGATAGAGGAGAATAAGAGAGAGAGGGAGCGGTGATAGTGATGAGACAAGTAGTAGTAGCTGTTGCCGCTGGAGTCCAGCATGTCCGTATCAGCTGGAGTCTGGAACGTCCACAGCAGGAGGACGTCTACGGCAGCTCAGAGGAACCTACGAGACAAGGGAGCTCAGGGACTCCAGAAAGGTCTATGGTTAGTAACTTTAATGGGACAGGCAGAGTTAAAGTAAGTGATGAAGGGGTTGGGGGGATGGGGGTGAGATAGGATCCCAGTGTGTCAGTGTGCCAGTTCCCATGGCAGTCTAAGCCTAAAGCAGCATAACTAAGAGCTGGTCCAAGCCTGATCCAGCTCTAACTACAAGCTTTATCAAAAAGGAAAGTTTGAACTCTTAAAAGTAGAGAGGGTGTCTGCCTCCCGGACCCTGACTGGTACATGGTTCCAAAGGAGAGGGGCCTGATAACCGAAGGCTCTACCTCCCATACTACTTTTACTACAAGGTAGTTGATGTACAGTGTAGTCAACAGTGGCGTGTGGTGGCTGGAGTATCTGTGTGTGTTTCAGCCCGACCCTGCACAGCTCTGACATGCAGACAGCAGAGAGAAGCTGAACTATAATCTCAGCAGGTGTTTTGGTACCGAAATGTTTCTGTTATTAGACTCTGAAATTTGCTCATGTGTTGTAAAACTGTCTGTTAACTTCAGTCACCCTGCATGATTCTATTTAACTGTTTTAATGTTCTTTTTTTAAACATTTTTAACGTCTACTGCAGCTCAGAGGAACCTACGAGACAAGGGAGCTCAGGGACTCCAGAAAGGTCTATGGTTAGTAACTTTAATGGGACAGGGAGAGTTAAAGTAAGTGATGAGGGGATGAGATAGAATCCCAGTGTGGCAGTCTAAGCCTATAGCAGCATAACTAAGAGCTCGTCCAAGCCCGATCCAGCTCTAACTATAAGCTTTATCAAAAAGGAAAGTTTGAAGCCTACTCTTTTAAAAAATTTTTTTATATATATATATATTTTTGGCCTTTTTTGCCTTTATTTGATAGGACAGTTGAAGAGAGACAGGAAATGCGGGGAGTAAAGAGTGGGGGAAGACATGCAGGAAATGGTCGACCGGCCGGGAATCGAACCGGCGACCCCTGCGACGAGGACTGTAGCCTCTGTACGTGGGGCGCTTAGACGGCTAGGCCACCAGCGCCCCGTTTCAAGCCTAATCTTAAAAGTAGAGAGGGTGTCTGCCTCCAGGACCCTGACTGGTACATGATTCCAAAGGGGAGGGGCCTGATAACTGGAGTTTTTTTTTAAACTCTTCAAAGTTGTTGGCTTGACTTTCTTTCACCACGGTGAGAAGGCTGAGACGTGAGGTTCAGTAACACTCAGGTACCCATTCATAAATCTGAGTTGACCTGCGTCACTGTGTCGGCCTTATCACACCCTCACAGACACTCCTCAGATTACTGAGAGGTTTCAAAGGTTACAGTTTCCTCAGACACCTCGGCGAGGAAGAACCACAACCAGATTATAATAACAGTAACAGAGATAACAAACACAACCTGATGTGTGTCCTGAGTGTTGACGGTGTTCTCTCCACAGAGTGACAGACCCTCTGCTCAGCCTGAGGATCTAAACCTCCTGCCACACCTTTAAATCTCAAACCTTTGTTCCTACGTGTTTCTGACACCTATAATTACACAATCCATGTCTCCAGTGTTTAAAACCTGAAAAGAAAACATGAATCCAGGTCATGTGTAGAGCTGCTCAATCAAAGACATCTTTAATTAGAACATTAGCAGCGCTGGCTAACTGCACATGTTTTAATGAAAGCAGCTAACAGCCGTGCGTCCTACATGCATCTATATAAAGACGACAGTGTAATGAATTCAGCACATAAATACTGACGTGGAGGATCATTGGAGTACAAGTAATCCAGTTTCAGAGCTCACACTGGAACACGCCGGCTGCTCGGTTTTCCACTGTGGCTGCTCTGAGGCCTGTGTGTGTTTGCTGATGTGGGAACCACACCCAGCCCTCCAGACCCGCGGCATGAGGGCAGCGTGCCGCTAATCCACCCCCAACACTGCAGCAAGCTGAGAATACATGAAGTCTGTGAGAGAGTCACTTAGCAGGGACAGTCTCGTAAACATCATGAGTCCACTGACTTCATGTGCTGCTTTATACCCAGAAGGACGCGCAGAGACCAGCAGAGACGGGCTGAACTAGGGAAGTGGTTTTTGCTGTCATGATTCTTTTCTCCAGTTGTGCTGTGCTGAGCTGGCAGTCTGCTGAGCAGGAAGCACAGGGCCTCTGATCAGCTCTGATCAATAAATACTGGGTCCCTTCAGTAGAGGAGTAAAGGCAGACTCTAGTTCAGTACGGTGAATCTGTGAGCTCATCCACAGACCATTACTGGGACTCCTTTTTCCTGCTCTCATTATTTTACAACCCTTCGGTGTAGCATGAGGACAGCAGCACCCACAGCCTGTGAGAGGTGCATTAGGTCCTTGGGGGAAACACAGAACATCCACAGAGGAGCAGGAAATATCTGCAGCACTCTCCAAAGCCACGTGCCTGATCCGTGCCTGAGCCTCGTTCCCAGAACCAGTTAGTGCGGTTTACGATCTGGTTTGTTTGCATTTTCCCTCCTTCTGTTGTCCAAAACATTCCAGCCGTGTTTACACCGTGAATGGTTCAGCTCTGCCCTTTACCCAGAGAGTGTGCGACGTTGTGGCTCTGCGCCTCAGCAGCAGGAAGGTCTGATATTATGTGACAGGCTTTTATGTTTCTGTGCATGGGCTCCAATTATGCAAGGCCTTTTTATCAGCAGACCTCTGCTCTGCCTCCTCCTCCCCCTCCTCCTCCTCCTCTCTAAATCATTAAAATCATTTTGCTCTCAGTGGCCGGCAGACAGCAGCGTTAGCAGAGCTCAGCTGTTAATGCAAATCAGTGGGTCAGCTAAATGTGATCAAACTGTGAGTGGATTCTGTTTTAAACGTATCTCTTGATGTGGATGCTCGGCTAATTACCACATTAAAAATACAGTCAGTGAACGACCATGGAGAGAAACTGTCTGCAGTTTAATGAACTACAAACATACAACTGACACATTGTCATAAAACTGGACGTACAGCACGAGCTCACACCCCTCTATCATCCAACCACTATCACTACATCACATGCTGCCTCACGTACTGATCACATTAAATATTGGGCTGGTTTCAACAATCAATCAATCTTTATTTATATCACACCAAATCACAACAAACATTATCTCAAGACTCTTTTACAAACAGAGCAGGTCTAGACCACTCTATGTCAAATTATGAACAGAGACCCAACACCAAGACAGGATAAGACTCAGTCTGACCCCACCTTAATCCACCATGAGCATTGTACCTCACAGTATCTAGCTAGTTACAGTGGAGAGGAAAAACTTCCTTT